>NC_056739.1:1969669833-1969874833 GCF_019279795.1 Protopterus annectens
TTCAGCTCTCATTTACCTACTGTATGACCTTGAGCAAGTCACTATAACCCAACATTGCTCCCAAGATGCCACTGAAAAGGAACTGTATGTCCAATGTGCCTACCTGGTTAGCAAAAGTGATATTATCGTTAAGATGGGTTATGCAAATCATACTACTAGACTGGCTTAAGGTAGACATTTTGGACAATTCTGTTTCAATTGAAAAGCATACAGTGCCTTCATATGTTGATGAGTTGTTGGGGGCCAACTACTCATCATTATGAGTTTGAAATTTCTGGTTTTGTGCTGAGAGGGGGATATTTATAACAGTGTGATATTGTGAGTCTATAACAATTGTATAAAGGTTTGTGTATTTCTGTCATTATAGCATGCTGAGTTTATGAAAATTGCAATATTGTGATATGTTCAGCTTATAAAAATAGTATAAGATTTTATGTAGCTATGGAATTACAATAGGATGAGTTTATTAAATAGCACAAAATTCTGTCGATGTATGCAAGGCAGCAGTGAATGTAAATGATAAGCAATATAATTTTAAACTGAAGTGTCTTAGAATATAGAAGCCTGTGTTTTTAAGAAAGGTATGGCCTGGTTGAAGTATATTAAAGCAAGTTCATACAACATATTTCAATAGACAATAACTATTAAAGATTTAGAAATTAATAAATATAGGATACACTCATCTGGCGTTCTTAGAAAGTCACATAAAACTACACCCAGAATGATTTGAAAAAAAAACAAATCCAAATCAAAAGCAAGAAAGAGCCATCTCAATGAAAATAGATAAATAGATAAATAAATAAATAAATAAATAAATAAATAAATAAATAAATAATGGAAATAAATGAAAATGAGAAACCACTAAAAGGAGAGCTAAAATCAAACAAGATAGAAGCTAAACTAAGAAGAACCGTTTAAAATGCATTTTAAATGCAAAAGAAACTGTATTTTAAGTAAAGAATACCTACTGTTCAACTCCCCTCTAGTAACTAAATCTCATATAGACAATAACATCACCACATTTAAGTTACACTAACCAGAGATGGGAGGCATCTATGTAAAAAGGACACCCCATGCAGTACTCGATGGACCATCATCTTGCTTACAGATTTCCGTCTCCGTGACTAACCTCATCAATAATACTTAGTCTTCTGAACATCAGAAAATGTTCGCTTTTATAGCTGTTTTATCCACAAATTCTTTTTTGAGAAGAGATTTATTAAGGATGAATACATTGTCAGTATCTCAGCCATTCTTAAATCAAAATCAGTTTTTAACTATAACATTTTTTTTATCCAAAGCATTTTCTGGATGTTTATGTTAGTATAG
Source organism: Protopterus annectens (assembly GCF_019279795.1). Classification (NCBI taxonomy): domain Eukaryota; kingdom Metazoa; phylum Chordata; order Ceratodontiformes; family Protopteridae; genus Protopterus; species Protopterus annectens. The sequence goes on from NC_056739.1 coordinate 1,969,671,163, forward strand.
CTTGTATATGTGTCATTACTACTATTTATGCTAAACCACTAATTTCAAAATTAGTTTTAAAGACGAAGTTATCACCAAAGCTATCATAAAAATAATATTCCATGAGGTTGGTTTCAGTGATTTAGATGTTTGAACTCTGCTAGTCAAGGCTTTCTAAAGCAGAATGTTATCTCAAATGAAATTCATTGCTAAAGGATATTTTTCTGCTTTAGAAGATAACTTTACAACTGGAAAGATCAGATTTGAAGAAGCAAGTGAAAAGAAACAACATTATCTGTCAGATTTATGATATAATATGCTACTGAGAGTTTTCCAATCAGAAATGTTATTCTTCACCATTGGGATATCCATAAGTATGGTCCTGTTAGGTTTTGTTTTAAATTAGATAAATCTTATTTTGCTTTTCTGAGATCAAATAATGATTGTCAAAAGATGTTGCATTCTAAAAACAAGACAGAAAGTAACACTGGACTGTCTTCATTTAAAAGTATGTGTCTGTGGAGGACATTGTAACTAGTACCAGTGTATAAATCAGACTGATAGTTTTAAATATACATATGCTGGCAGAGTTTATTTAAATTGTTGATGTTTTGCAATTGTTCTTCTCTCATTCAGAAATGTTATGTATTTGACATTGTGTTCTTTGTGGACCAAACTAAACAAATGTACATTTGGCATTGTACTTTATGTGAGTTAAACAAACCATATTTTTAAAAATGAGTCATAGAACATATTCATAATACTCATCACTATAATTTATAAAGCTGCACATTCTTTAAAATTTCAAACCTTGAAAATTGTATTCAAGCATGGACAAGGCTGAGATTTACATACTTCAATTCTGAATCTGATTAATAGGAGAGGATGCAAGCTTATCACACATAATGTATCAATAACAGATTCAACCTGCTGTGTTATTTAACAATAAAGCTGTGAGTACTTTTGACAGATGGAATGAATGTTCTCGTTGTTCTTATTATATATAAAACTGTCTTACTTCTTTGTCAGTTATGTTTAAAATGATGAGTGTTACTCCATTTTTTTTGTCTTTTATAACATTTTTTTCATCGGTCTCAGTGTCTGACAATACTTGTTTACTTTTCTTTCCATGGGTGGATGCCATGGGGCTGTTTAATAAATTTAGTTCATCTTTCAAATACATCAGCAAAGGTTAACATATGAACCTGCAATAGCTGCACATGTATTAATTAAGGAGGCAAGATATTCCACAAGTATAACAGATTTTCCATTAAGATAGTGAGAAACAAGTCTTATAAAGCCATGAGTGGTTTCCTGAGTACATGTATCCTGTGGAATATTATTCCAAACTTTTGAAACAGGAAAGCTAAATAAAGAGTTGCCATACATGTTTTAGATAGAAATTAGTATAGTAGGTATGAAGGAAAATCAGTTACAAATAATGTTTCAAAGAAGAAAGTTAACAGACAGGCAGGACTACTTGAAGGTATTTGTGAGTTAGATATGGTCAAGGCAGGATGATAAGGTCAGGAAAAGTTCCCATCCCACAAAAGTGAGACTATCACAGCAATTGGTTCTGCTGATACAGCCTAAATCAAATCGTACCATCTTATTGTAAGTGTCTTCCAGCAAAAAAAGACAGACAAACTTTTACTGTGAGCATATTTTCCCTTTCATTAACACAGGTCCATAATTGTATTAAGTTCTTCCCACATTGTCTTAAAAGAAGTTATGTACTCACCATAACGTTCCATCTGAGTAGATACTTCATTTGTCTACAACCTGTGGGTGTCGGATCCGACCTCGGATCCGATCCGGCAGCTTCCCAAGCTCCAAGATCTGAGCTCCTAGCTCCTCCTCCCTACCCATAATCCCCTACTACCAACCACATTACCTCAGATTGTTTTTTTTGCCTCACCAACTCGAGACAGAAACCAACTCCGAATGATCAGAAAAATTCACGAGGTTCGGGGGATGGCAGGGGGGGTCAGTTGCAGACAAATGAAGTATCTACTCAGATGGAATGTTATGGTGAGTACATAACTTCTTTATCTGAAGTAGTTACTTCATTTGATCTGCAACCTGTGGGACAGAGTCCCCAGCTAACCTACAAGAACCTGGGTGGTCCTTACGGAAGGATATTCCGAAGCACCGCGGAGCCAAAAGAAGCCCTACTCCTGGAAATCATATCCAGTTTGTAATGAGAAATGAAGGTATGAGATGAGGACCAGGTAGCTGCTGAACAAATATCATCTACTGGAACCCTAGACCAAAAAGCTGTTGAGGTAGCTACAGATCTTGTGGAATGAGCACAGACGCCAACCGGAGCTGGCTTCCCAGATGAAGTGTATCCCAGCATAATGCACTGACAGATCCAATTTGCTACAGTCATTTTAGCAATTGCCTTGCCCATGGCTGACTTTGCATAAGAAACAAACAACTGGTCCGACTTGCGAAACTCTCTAGTCCTGTGCAAGTAAAAACGCAGTTGTCTGTGTACATCCAATTTGTGCAACGTGTATTCGCCTTTGTTGTGAAAATTTGGGAAAAATGCAGGAAGATTTATTGATTGATTAATATTTGATTCTGTAGCCACCTTAGGTAAGAAAGACGAATTAGTCCTGAGGGACACTCTACCTTTGTGAAAGATAAGGTACGGAGGTTTGATACACAGAGCTTGTAATTCTGAAACCCTCTTGGCTGAAGTAATAGCCACCAAGAAAGCCATTTTCCAAGATAAGAACTTCAACGGAACCGAGGCCGCAGGCTCGAAAGGTGGTCTCGTTAAGGCTTGTAAGACCAGAGTGAGATCCCACGGGGGAACCACAGTCTTGACAGGTGGTTTCAAAAGAAAAACGCCTCTTAAGAAGGTTTTGCACAACTTTCTAGATGCTAAGGAGCTTATGCCGTCCCCCACGTGAAAATGGGAAATGGCCGCCAACTGCACCTTGACTGTGGAGGCACTTGCTCCCTGTCTAAAAAGCAGGGAAAGGAAGTCCAGAATAGTCGGAATAGGGACAGTAAATGGGTCCAATTCTTTGTCTTTGGCCCAGTTGGAAAAACGTTTCCATTTACTGTTGTAAAGTTTTCTGGTAGATGGTTTATGAGCCGCCATCAGAATGGCCTTAACGGGGGATGAGATACCGGGAGTCCTAGCCATTAAAGGAACTGGATCAACCAAGCAGCAAGTTTGAGATTGACCAGGTTTGGGGTATGGCATCTCGCTGGGTGCGAGATTAGGTCTGGACTGGGATCCAGAATCCATGGGGGAGCCACACTGTGAGACCGCAGAAAGGGGAACCAGATCTGTCGAGGCCAGAATGGGGCTATGAGGATAACTCTGCTCCCCAACCGACAGGCTTTCTGGATGAATTTCATCATAAGTGGGAGGGGGGATAAGCATAAAGGAGTCCGGGAGGCCAAGCATGGACTAGAGCATCTCTGGGGGTCTCCCCTCTGGGGGGAACTATCGCAAAGTACTCGCTGCATTTTGTGTTTAAAGGAGAAGTGAAAAGGTCGCAGTGAGGCTGACCCCATTTGTGGAAGATCTGCTTCGCAACAGACAGATTCAGAGACCACTCGTATGGCGTGAGGAACACTCGACTTAGCTTGTCCGCTAATATGTTGGACCGTCCCGGAATGTGCGTTGCTATCAGAAAGCAGTTGGTGGAAATCGCCGATTCCCACACTCTCATGGCTTCTCGACACAGGGGATAAGATCTGGTCCCTCCTTGTTTGTTTATATATCAGACTACTGACATGTTGACCATCTGGATTGCAATAGTCCCTAGGGGAAGAAGGTCGTGGAGAGCTTGCAACGCCAAAAGCACCGCCCTCATCTCTAGGACATTGATATGCAATGCGGTCTCTAGGGAAGCCCACGTGCCTTGAACGGATCTGCCTGAACAATGCCCCCCCCCCACCCGAGGCAAGAAGCGTCCATGGTCAACGTGGCTTCGACCGGGGAATCACAAAGGGCCTCCCTTCTCTGAGTTCCTGTGCCTGTAACCACCACAGAATGGAGTCACTGCACACCCTGCTCAGGGGTATTGGCATGCATAATGGGTGGATCGACAGGGACCATTGGACTTGAAGGGTCCATTGTAATATGCGCATTCGCTGACGGGCATGAAGAGAGAGACCGATCGCTGCTGACATAGACCCCAGTGCCCTCAGGACTAACTCCGCCGGAGGAGCAGGGCTCCGAAGAAGGGCTAACACCTGAAATGACAAGCTGTTCAGCCTGACTGATGTTAGAACAACTCTGGAGATTCGTGTATCTAACTTGGCCCCTATGAATTCTAGGGCTTGAGTGGGGCACAGGCAGGATTTCTGCTCATTCACTGAGATGCCTAGGTTGTGGGCCAGAGACAGAGCATAATCTCTCGCCACACAGAGCTGATGCCTGTTGGTCGTGGTGAGGAGCCAGTTGTCTAGGTAAGGGAAGACCTGAATGCCCTGGAGTCTCAGGTGGGCTGCAACCACTGCCATGACCTTGGTGAACACTCTGGGGGCTGAGGTGAGGCCGAATGGAAGAACCCTGAATTGATAATGACTGGCTCCAAGCCAGAAGCGGAGGAACCTCCTGGATCGTCTGTCCATTAATATGTGGTAATACGCATCCTTGAGGTCTAACGAGCACATCCAGTCATTCTCCCACAGAAGGGGGAGAATTGATTGGAGAGTGACCATCCGGAACTTTTCCTTGGGTATGAACAGGTTCAGGGTGGAAAGGTCTAAGATGGGTCTGAGGTCCCCCGTTTTCCTTGGCACCAAAAAGAACCTGGAGTAATAACCCAATCCGGACTGATCTGGGGGGACGGGCTGGATGGCTCTTTTTCTTAGCAGCTTTGAAATCTCCAAAGATGCTGCCTCCCTCTGATCGGGTGGGACATCGGGGAGACGTCTGGGTTTGGGGGGAAGGTTTATGAATGGAATGGAGTAACCTCTGGATATGATCCGGAGCACCCATCGATCTGTTGTAAGGGACTCCCAGTTTGACAGGTGCTCCGACAACCGCCCCCCGACTGCCTCCAGAGAGGGACAGTCGGGCAAGCCCTCAAGGCTGTTGCGCGGGTCTGTCCAAGAAAGGTTCTCTAGGCCTGAAATTACGCGGCCCCCCTCTGCCTCTGGGCCGGCGTCCACCTTGCCCTCCTCTGCCTCTAGAGGACAAGTGGTCCGCAGCAGGATGGGATTGCTGAGACTTACGGAACCACAGCTTCTTTTGTCCCCTCTGATTCCTGGAGAAGGATCTTTGGGGATTAGAGAAGCGGACTCTGACGGCAGACAGCATCTTACCGTCCTTTTCGCTTTGGACCAGCGTGTCGTGAACAGTTTTGCCAAACAAGGCAGAACCGTCAAAAGGGGCGTTCGTGAAGGACGCCTTGAAGGGATCCGTGAAGTCGCCTAGACGGAGCCAGGAGAGATGTCACAAGATGACCCTGGCTCCTCTAGCTCTAGCATGGGAGAGAAGCCGCATAGATGTATTGGAGATGGATTTTAGAGTGGCCATTCGAGTCTCAAAAACCTTTTTGTCTGGGACCGACATGGACTCCGGGGGGCTGCAGCGTATTCTTTAATTAAGTCTCACTGTAGCCTAATGGTATGTGCCATATAGTTCAGCGCCCTTATGGAAAAGGTCGCTGAAGCAAACATCCACTTCCCAATCCGGTAAAGTGCTCGAGATTCCTTATCCGGCGGGTGAACCGTAGAACTCTCCTGCGCAAGTTCTTTCTTGGTGGCCGCCGCCACCAACATAGCATCAACGGGGGTTCCTTTGGCCCAAGACGGTCTATCTGTGGGTGGGCTGAGGACTTTATCGGGGCGCCTGGGGATTGGCTCCATGGTGTCGGTCTCCTTCCAAGCCCTGGTGGCAATTAAGTCCACCAGGGGGTCGGCTGGAGGGGACACCCAGGAGGTAGATGGGCCTGCCTCAAAGGCCTCCAGGAACACGGACTCATCAAGGGAGGGCTTTTGGGCTGACCACCCCCCCCTCTGATACGCAACATTTCCATGATGTCTCCAAAGGAAACATCTTCAGGGGGGTGACCTTGGGGAACCCTCCGTATCATCTAAGTCTGTGTCTGTGGTAAAGGACTCGGGGGAGTCCAGGTGCCTCCTTTTGCACTGATGTTTCCAGGGGACCTCCTCGGTGGGACTGTCCGAAGAGGGCTCGTCCACAGGTTGTTGTTCCTCCACGGGAACTAGCTGGAGGGCTTGGGCAGGCTGTCCAGATGGACGGATGATGGAAGACAGACCCTCATACAGTGGGGGTACGGGTGGATCCGAAGCCCAGGTCGGGGATCTGGAGGACCTCGACAGTACCCTCTCCACTACCTCAAAAGCCGAAGGAGAGCCACTCTTGCCAGCCTCTGAGAGCAATCTCCTCGGATCTGAGGAAGGGATCGGGGTCAGAGCCGATGCAGTCGGCGCCGAGGCAGAGGTGTGCTCCGACGCCAACAGCGCCGAAGATACCCTTGGATCCGACGCTCAGCCCGCGGCCCCGAGAGCTTGGGTCCGACAAGCTCGAAGGTATAGTCGGCGTCGAAGAGACCACAGCTATCGGCACCGACAATTCCCCGGGTCCGAAAGGGCCTGGATCCAATGACTCTGAGACCCGAAAACAAGTCGGAGAAGGAGTGATCGGGGCAAATATGGGGGCTGCACTCCCCCCTCCAGAGGGGGGGGAGGCAAGAGCATCCCCATCTGCATTTGGGTCTGTAAGAACCGACGCATCATCCGATCCATATCCGCTTCGGAGATGCTTCGGGTCGACCTGGATGAAGTAGTAGAGGCAAGTCGGGAGGGCCGCCTCGAAAATCTCGAGGGAGACCTATCCTCCTCCACTGACTCCGGCGAAAAACAGGGCGAACGGCGCCGAGAGGAGGGGGATCCGGAGACCCTCGAGGGAGACTTAAGCAGTTTCGCTGGCGGAGCCGAAGGATGAGATTAGGCCCGCCTTTTGTGGGACTTATGTCCTTCCTTATCCTTGTGCCTCTTCTCTCTAAGGGAAGAGGCACTAGTTTACCCAGAGTTCAAACCCGATGAGGGAGGTTGAGTCCCGGGTAGAGCTAAGGGGATAGACGGCGCCGAAGCTGCCAAAGCAGCTGGAGCCCGAACAGGAGAGGAAGAAGAAGCTGACTCCTGGGGGAGCTTTCCCGCCAGGATCAGCTTGTTCTTCCTATCTTGAAGTGCCCGGGGGTTAAAGGCCACGCAGATCTGGCAGGCCTCTGACAAATGGGCTGCCCCCAGGCACAAAATGCACTGAGTGTGGCCATCAGCTGGAGAAAGCTTGTGGCCACACTCAGTACATTTAGAAAAAACGGCCTTAGGCCCTTCAGACATCATTCACACACACACCCAAACACTAGGAGGGGGAGGGGAGTGAAGATAAGCTAGTAATTAATTTAACAGAAAAGGGACCAAAAACTAGCACAAGAAGCAGAAAAAGGGACTAACACACATACAACGACAACTTTGATTGAAAAAAGTTGGTTTAAAACCAGCAATGATCTCACCCAGCCAGGAGCTCTTCACAGGGAAGCTTCTTCAGCCGCAGCAAAAAACGATCTGAGGTAATGTGGTTGGTAGTAGGGGATTATGGGTAGGGGGGAGGAGCTAGGAGCTCGGATCTTGGAGCTTGGAAAGCTGCCGGATCGGATCCGAGGTCGGATCCGACACCCACAGGTTGCAGATCAAATGAAGTAACTACTTCAGATCAATGGTTAAAGAGTGGAGAGAGCTTGGAAGTATGCCTCATGAGGCAGGAATACCTCTTCTGGTAGTGGTGTGCATGTTCCATGTACACTAGTATAATGTGCATCTTTAATATTACATGTATCCTTTGTTTATGCAGTAAGAAGCAAGTTCTCTTTTTGTTTTACTTACTTCTGCAGGTCCGGTTTTGGTGGTGTCGGTGGAGATTAGTCTTCTTCAGTCAACACCACTGAAGTTCGGACACTGGCAGTTTACCAGCATGTTTTTTATCAGAGGGACAGAGGTTTTCCTGCTAACGGTGGCCTGTAGTGCTCACTGGTAGCCTCCTTGGCCACCAGCCAAGGGGAGATCAGAGGACTGTTTTCTGATACTGGCCCAGGGGGATCTACTGTGGTCTCCCACAGATGACTGCATAGGCTAGAATCATCTGAGGTGGGCCAACTCCTTAATGTCCATCTACTACCATAAAATGTCTCCTGGTATTGGCAGGTTGAGTTCTGCAATCATCATGTTTTAACCATCAGGCACAACAGCGTGAAGAGGCATATGTGAAGAAATAATGACTCTTTTGAATAAATTCAATTTGTCTCAAAATAAGTTTGTAGGTTTAATAACAGATCGAGCCCCAACTTCAACAGACAAGAATAACAGGTTGTAACATCAATGCTTAATTCTGTGCCTCATGAAACTGCTGTTGACTGATGTACCATTCACCAGGGACATCTCTGCGTCATGTCTTAAAATGCTTTTTAAAACATCATGGAACACACAGTTTTACCACTAAGCTCCAAATGCCTTAATCACAGACAGTTTCTTTTGGCAGCCTTTATTTTGGGAACTGAGTCTGAATATAGTCCAATTTATTTTGGATTAGAGCTACCACTCTAGCTGGGTTTGGGGCAATTCACAAAGAAATCAACATGTTCATGATAAAGGAAGGAAAAGATGTTAGCTTTTTTATAGCAGCTTATGACTGAAAGATTTGGTATTTGCAGAATCCATAACTAAATATTTAACCAATATCAAACATAAACCTCAAGGAAAAGACCACAATGTTTAATTTATCTAGATATTAAAGCTATTATAAACCATGTTATTGCAAAAACTTTCAATTACTGTTAGCAAGGCCTTTGGAAATTGTGGACTTAACATGTACACTGAATTTCTTTCCATCCTAATGGATACATTTGGTGGAAGGTCTAAAAATTTGAAACAAAATCTTGATATAGAATCAATAATTCACAAATGATTAAGAACAAGAAAAGCAAAAACGTTTCTTGTGCAATACATATTGATAAATGCAAACTTGTGACTAAGCAAGCATTAGCTATCCACATTAGCTATCCACTGTGCATCAGACATATATGCAACCCTAAGTCTCAAAATCATGCAATGGCAGAGCACAGTCATCATCATTTGCACAGGTGGGGGGATTGTTAGGAGGCCAAGACTGACACCAAAGAAGTGAGTGTGTGCAAGTAAGAAACACATGTAGCTATTAAAGTATACAGTGTTAAGGGCCAGTAAGAACATATGTATAGCACTTAACAGCACTGTTTAGATAGCTTTCATGAGTATGAGGTAGTATGGGCAAGTGAATTTTTCAATGTGTGTGAGTCGGCAGGAACACAATCAAGCACTGTGCTAGCACTACATCTCGGCATTTTAAACAGGTGTGAGCCATGCACAGTAGAGTAGTCATTTCAGTGTTGTCATGTCAGCCACATGAACCATCTCCACAGTAGTTGCACTGCTACTTCCATGACCCTGGCTAGAGGTTGGGGTGCTACCTGAATGTGAGTGATGTCTAATGGATGTGCTCTCCTGACAAATATGTCCAGGACCATGACCTTGTGGCCAACCACATCTGGGTGAGCACACCACAATCACTGACAGAGCAGTGGACATAGTATCAAAACAAGATGAGGACCTTGTACAACCATGTCTGCCATCACCAGAAGATGTAGCAGCTCTCTGGCCACATGGATGTCAACCCTTCCACAACAGACATTCCATGCCTGATCCAATGTGTCATTCATCCTGTCCAATGAGTCACTAACATGGTTCAGGGAGTCAAGCACATCAGACTGCATGACGTTTAGTAATTGCACTGTCTCTTCTAAGGCCCTGGTGGAATGTGCCTGTGCCTCCACTATGGCCATACACATATGTCTGACAGACCATTATCAGGAGGATGGTGGACAGCAGATCTCCTATGAACACCTCTACCAACCCTCCTGTGTGGCACTTTACCCTCATTATTGCTACGGGGAGAAGCTACCTGCTCTGCAACTGGGCTAAATACACTACCCTGATCAATGGTGTCACCCTCAACCTGTCCTATATTGAAGGTCTCTGTGTCATGGGCATGTGTAGACATAATGACTGTGTCTGAAATATTCACAGAGGATGTGAGAGCCTCACAATCAATGTCAGACTGAACCTCTGCACCCCCATACTGTATCTCCCCATTGTCACCATCATCAGAGGCTACCGATACTTTGACATCCGGTGGTAGGAGTCCCACAGTGCCTCTCTCAGGATCACCTGTGATAACAAGCAATAAAATAAACAAACAGAGAAACAGAAAATAAAATTGATCACATATTATACTTATGCAAAAGATATGTTAAACTCTAACAGATGCTAAAATGACAGAAATTGTAATCTTAAATAGACATGAATCTACCTTATACACAGCAATAACAATAACTGAATGTGTGCTTACCATGTGAAGGTGGGCTGGCAGCCTGCAATCTAGATGTCCCTGTATGTGATGAAGGGAAATGAAAAAAGGCTGATAAGTGTCACAATGCAAATAAAACAAGAAAAAAGGAACATTCCCCTTCATGTGTGCAGATTAAAAATGTTCTCATCCAAAAATATAGTGAACAGTTAGATTCCCCCCAGAAAAATACCCTCCTCTATTTCTCTGTGACTGTGTCATCTGACTCACACCTATTGCTGGCTCAGACATCTAAGATATACACATATAAAGATATAACAATGACACTTGTATTTTGCATATCTGGAATATCTGCTAGGTATGTTGCCCACATCGGCACCAACATCAAGGGTTCTGTGTGAACCCCCTACCGAGCTATCTGAATCTCTGACAGTGGATAGGAACTCATCTGTTTCAAATTCTAGTGGTTTAGTAGCAGAGCCACCTCCAGTAGCCACCTGTTCCCGAGCAATTGCAGCCATCCAATGGGAGACAAAGGTTATCATATCACTTGCCCAGTGTCATGTCTGCCAGCAAGATCTCCCATGCCTTCCAATAGCATTGATGTCATCAACCATCTGCTGCCATATCCTGCTTTGGTCAGATTGGTCACATCTACCTCTCCCTAACAGAAAAGCTCCATGGTGATGTAAGGCCTGGATAATGACCTCATTTTGTGCATCACTGTATGCTGGCTTTCAGGGTGCAGATTTCTTGTGTACCATATCCCTGTATGAGGTGAAATGGAAAACAGACACATAATTAAATGTATAATACACAGACAGGATGGCTTTGAACTCAGTTATGTGTGAATGCATGCATCCATCATGTACACAATACTTTAAAAGGTAATGCTTCCTATGACTACGCACAAGTTAGGACAGCCCCCCCAAAAAATTCTAAATCAAATAACAACAATCTATAACAGTTCTGTGATGTCAATAACATAGGTTTAACTGGGTAATATATTGCAGCATTAACAATAAAAATTTGCAATGTAGCATTAGAAATGTAAGACAACTATTATACGTGCCATCTCCACTGCTGTAGAGGGCAGTAAGATAGAAATCCAAAATGTAACATTTTTTTCCCAAATGTAACATTTTTTTCTGCTAATGCAGGTAAAAATGCCAGACCTTGCTACAAAGTTATAATACACTCATCTGCAAGAACTCTGCAAACAGCAATTAAAAATGACCTATAAAATATAGGTCAGGTAGGATTCTGTAACATACTTTTTGTAATGCAGATATAACTTATCTACCTGGGCTATGCTAAAAGAAAGGAATGAAGAAAAAACATTAAGATAAAAATGGTTTTGAGCAGCCATTGCAATTCACCATTTAATGTTACACTAAAGTCATTATTTAAGATATAGCAACATACCTTGACAATAAAGCAGTTTAGAAAGTAGATAATTCTCTAAAAGTTGTGTTTATTTAACAGTATCAAGCTCTCTGGATCCAAACAGTCTTCCCACTATGATACAAGGGTATTATCCAGACAATTATCTTTATATAGTGCAGAGTCAGTCCTGTGAACACTGTGGGTATTTATTCGCATTCCTGAATACTACAATTTGCAGTAAGTGTAGAGAATGTAAATATGGTATAAGGAGCTACACAATTACATAGACATGCCCTAGCGATGCGGGGACAAACTCTGAGAAGTATTACCTGCTAATGGCTTGCAGATGTCTATGATTACCCTGACTGCAGGAACAATCAGGGTTTCACAGTCTCCCCTCTTTGAAGTAAACTTACTGAGAGTGTGTCTGGGAAAAGATACTTACCAAAAAGTCTGAAAGTACATTGACTGATTTAGGAGACCAGTATTCCTAACATTCAAATGCAGGCTTTAATGACCACAATTATGACCACTTACTAAAAAACGTTGTCCATATTCAAGGGAGTGCTTTAAGCATTGATACAAATAAAATGCAATAAAACATAAACAGAATTGCTCTGAAGAAAGCATAGATAAGCGAGTGAGTCACCATAAAGAAAGAGAGGAATATACCTGCAGCGTTTACAGTCTTTGATTGATATTATGTGACTATATGGGTAACCTAACTGTTTGCAATATCACAGTCATCCAGACATTTACTGTCAAATGAGGAAGGACAATTTTTATAACTTGTTTATGCTGCACTTTCAATGTAATTTGATACAATCTCACATTATCAGTATATCTAAACACTTTTCTCCTTGCAAATTTATGTCATTGCCTGTGGTAAATATGGGAAATACTCATCAATAATTGTTCTTAATACCCTTGTTTGAGGGTTCAAATCCATACAGGTTCCTGTTGTAAGATAAAAAAAGTTTATTAAACATCAGAAATGTACATTCAAAGTATCTGATTCCATTTTTTTTCTTTTTCATTACTGCACACTATTTGGCATTACACTCCATTGAGTGGCACAGATTGATGAATTGCAGTTCACTGTCCAAGATAAAACTGACAAATTTTATTTGGACTGCCATCGATAGTGCAATGAAGACTGGCATTGTTGTGCTTTCATCAGCAGTCTGGATAATGCTGAGTGAAAAAATTGAAGCTGTCACACTCCTGTCTCTCTGGCATAATGTGTAAATGTATTGAGCTTAGACAAATAGTACAGCTGATGCAGGGTTGAAAACCTGTTCACAGATCATTTTACTGAGGGAGGTCATACTATATCTTTACACTCATTTTGATGTATGAATGTGTTGATGTGGGAAACTCAAGTAAGGTCAGTACTGACAAAAAGTGACAGATTAATAATTTGAAATGATGTGAATATTAATTGTGCGTGCATGTGAACAATAAAGGCTGAATGTATCAGTGTAATGTAGTAGTAGCTCTGCTCTTTATTAGGTATACACTGTGATTCATTTCATGTTTCTTCAAGTTGTTATTATTTAAAAAAATGTTATGTGAATGCTCCTGATAAATATTGCTTTCTGCATTAGCGTGTCACTTGGTAGTGTGAAATGTACTTTCACGGTTTAAGGAAAAAAGTGAAAAATTTATTTTAGGCTGCCTTATGTAGCCAAACCAGTCTGGTGGCATTTCACAGCCATCAGCACTTTGGATAGCACTCAGTGAAGAAAATACACCTATTAGATAACCTTCATTATGGCACAAGGTGTTAAGTGCAGTGAACTTAGAGAAGAAGGACAGCTGATGCATGGTTCAAATCTATTTGAATGATAATTTTAGAGGGTGGTCTGAATAGATATTTAATCACATTTTGTGATAACGTTGTATTGTTGTTTAAAATTCAAATATTGTCAGCATTTCTTACAACATATGAGCTGTACTGGATCCACTTTCACATTATTTGTCTTCCACAAATAACATTTATGATGTTATACTGAGATGTGATATGGATGAATGTGTCACTTGAATGCACTTCTTGATCTGGTCATTGCTAAATATACCCACTGATTGCATTTAATTTACTGTCACCTTTTTCTCTATTATATATTTTCTTCTAATGTCTACCATTTGCTCTCCACACAGCAGCATGTAAACATGGTTAATTGCCTAAGGGAAAAGTGAAAATGTAGTTTAGGCTGCCTTATGTAAAGCAAGTATACCTGGCATTGATGAGCAGCTCTCAGCACAGTGGATAGTACTTACTGTAGAGAATGCACCTGACAGATGTCTATATCTTTGGCACAAGGTATGTGTCACTCGTCTTGTGTAGCTAGGTAAGACGAACAGGCTTGAGTGTTCATTTATATACTTTATTACATAGAAACACATCAGGATGAATAGCAGCAACATAAAATATAAACAAACTAACCAACTGATTGACTACTACACATACATACATACATGCATGCTTACACCTCTGCAGCTCACTACAAAATGGCAATCTTGCGTGAACATGCTCAATATTTATACACACTTGCTAGCTCACTGGAAAGCTTCTTAAAGGTACATACACACTCTGATCTACATCCTCCCTCTTTACTGAGCTGTCTTGAAATAATTAGGTAGAATCAGTTCCTGGATGGCCAAGATGTTAATATACTCTTGTTGCAAGGTTTTTGGAAGAATGACTTCTGGACCTTTCATGATGATACCATATTCAGACAAAATCTCATCTCTGTAAGGAAAATATGGTTGCACTTCTAGTGGCAAACAAGATTGCTTTGATGGCCATCCTCAACTGATAAAGTGGTTGAGTTTCGGGAGAATTGGATCTAAAGCAGTATGAGTTCTAAGCTCATCAAGAGGTGTGGAAAAAAAATGTCTCACTTCCATGACTTCAAAATCAGGTTGCTCATTTTCATGCTGTTCAGTGTTTTTTTTTTTTTCTGGGCGATCAGGAAAATGTATCAGCAAGATAAAAAAGTTTGCCTTTTGTGTAGACAAGACTGAAATTATACTTTTGCAATTTCAACATCATGCATTGAAATCTCGCAGGAGCTGTGTGCATAGGTTTTCTCAAAATAGTGACTAGAGGTTGGTGGTCAGTCTTGATTTGAATAGGTCGGCCATAAATATAATCATGGAACTTCGAACATGTAAACACAACTGGCAAAAGTTCTTTCTCTGTCTGAGCATACTACATCATAGTTTGGGTTAGAGTTCTCAAAGCATAGGCTACTGGTCTATCCTCCTAATGAATGACTGCACCAAGACCAAACTTAATAGAATCACAACAAAGAGGTACTGGTTTGTAAACATTATAGTATCTTAAAGTAGGTGGACTGGTAATTTTCTTTTTCAGGACATCAAAGGCTCTTTGGTGTTGTTCTAACCAGGACCAAGTTACATTTTTGCATGTCAGCCCTCTAAGTAGTGCTGAAAATTGGCTCAAATCTGGACTGAACTAGCCAAGATAGTTGACCCTGCCAAGAAAATGTTGTAGGGCTTGAACATTGTCTTGAGCTGGAAGGATCTGGTCATAAGCCGAAACTAGTAAACAAATGACCAACATAAGTAATTTCTTGTAGCCTGAATTTGCACTTCTGAGGATTCTTCTTAAGATTCACTTCATGAGCAAGTTCTAGGACTTTCTTGAGGTTTCTGTCCTGTTCAACTTTGCCATTGCCTCCTACAAGAATATCATCTACTATAATAACAGATGGATAGCCTGAAAAAATGTGTTCCATTGCATGCTGAAAGAATTCACTGGCAGAATGTATCCCAAATGTCATTTTCAAAAATCTGTACCTGCCAAAAGGTGTACCAAAAGTGGTTAGCAATGAAGATTTTCTGACAAGCAAAATTTGCCAAAATGAACTTTTCTCATCTAAGACAGAAAAAACATTGTAATTTGGCATAAGAGCAGCAACTTCTTCGACTGTATGCATAGGATGAGGAGGTCATTTCAGTGCTTTGTTCAAGTTTCATGGATCAATACATATTCCAGTATCATCTGAGCTTTCCTTATGAACTACTACTATGGAGGATACCCATTCAGTTGGGTCTTCTACTGGACAAATCACTCCTTGCTGCACCATTCTGTCTAGCTCAGCTTTGACTCTACCCTGTATAACTACTGGAACTTTCCCTGCTGGTCTGATTACTGGGCTGACTTCAGGGTCTAACTTCATGAAGTACACTACTGGGAGTTTGCCTAGTTTGTCTTTGAAAAGCATAGGAAGTAGAAATGGTCAGGGCAAAATTAGAACAATTGTCTTTCAAGCTTCCATGGTGGACTTCCTCATTAAATGAAAGCAGTCCCATTTTCAAACTGCATCTGAAGCCTAATAATGACTGTATGCACTTTTTTTGACTACATAAAATTGCAAGTCGTAGCTCTTCCCAGAAGAGCATCATGAAAGCACTACTGAGCCTTCGGTTTCAATTTCTTCACCACCATAAGCAACAAGCTTTGCTCACTTAGCCAAATCAAGCTTCTCAACAGCTTTTATTCTAGCAATTGTTTCTGATGACATAATATTGCACTTTAAACCAGTATAAACTTTGAGCTCTGTGGGTCTCCCATTAATCCGAACAGTACAAAATACTTAATTCTTTGCCCACAAATCTACTGCATTGACTGTTTCACCAAGCACAAACACACCATCAACATAAAGAACAGGGTCACAGCTTTCTAACTGATGAACTTGTCTCTTGGAATGTTCTATTTTAATAAAAGAATGGACTTCTTTGGATTTACAAAACTTTTTTAAATGATTCCACTTTTTATACTTGTGGCACTGCTGACCAAAAGCTAAGCACTTTTCTCTTTTAGAGTCATGATTTCAACCACAATTATGACAGTTGACTATGAGGCTAGGTGAGGGCAAATGCTTCGGGTTTGCTGACTCACCCTTGTGCTTCACTGGGAATGTCCGCTTTACAGAGCACACCATAGAATTTGCTAGAAAGGTTCTGGGTTTCACTGAAGTAACCACACCCTTAGGCTTATATCTTTTAACCATGTGCTACATACTATCAACATTAGCTTTGGTGCAGCTCCTTCCAAACCTATTGTCATTTGCAAGAATGTTTGTGTGCTTTTCTGTAAGCTCGTATATTTGACAAATCTCTATGGACTTATTCAAAGTTACATCATTGTCACAAAGCAAAATCTTTCTCACTGCATCATCTTTAATACCACACACAAGCCTGTCGTTTATCAACTCATCCCTTAAATCAACAAATCTGCATGTTTTAACATTATTTCTCATGTCACTTATATATGCTGCAAAAGTTTCACCAGACTTTTGATCTCTTGTGTAAAATAAGTGCCTTTCCATTTTAATATTCACTTGGGGGGGGGGTACACATTTCGCTACATTTACATTTTAACCACTCTAGGTCTTCCCTTGTTTCAGCCAGTACCACTATATGGTAGTTTCCCCCTCCCCTGCAAATACAGCAGGTGTATACACAAATGAACACTCTCTTTCAATGTCTTCAAAGCCAGGTAAATTAAGCAGAATAAATGCCTTTGTACATGCAGCTTTGACAGAAAATGCAATATGTTTGAAAATATCATACTCTTGCTCAAACACTCTCCAGTTTTCTGCAATATTATTATCAAATGCAAGTGGAGCAGGTATGCAAAATCCTTCTGCTATGCCAACAAAGTATTCTTAAACACTGCAAAATGGCCATTGTAATTATGTATGAACATGCACACACACACCAGGTACTTGTAACAACATTCAGATGCACAATAAACTCTTTGAAGACTGTACTTTGTGAAATATTCCTTGAAATGGCTGTATTTTTGTGAAATAACTGCACTGTAATACTGCAGGCAGCTGCAGTGGTGCAGCAGTTAGCGTTGCCCCATAGGTTCATAGGTTCATACGTTGGTACTAGGCTATCGGCCCTAGGGCCTATGCAAGCCTAGCCATAACAATTCCCTGGATATTTCTTCCCACAATATTTACTTCTCCGGGTCCCTGTCTAGCAGGGCGACTGACATGATCCCTGGGGTGAATGTCCTATCTCCCATCTAATCATCAAGGTTCCTTTTGAAGAGGGCCAATGAGGCGCTCTGCTTGATATGTATGGGCAGTCTATTCCAGAGTATGAGGAGTCTCTGGGTCAGGAACCTATCCCTCCAGCATGTTTTGTTCATTGTGATGACAAGGTTTAGATCCCTGGAGTGTGTGGCTCTGAGGGATTGGGATTTCTTTAAGTGGAGCATGTCCAACAGCTCAGGGTTTGACATGGCCTTGTATGTTAAGCAGAGATCGCCTCTGAGTAGACGATATGCCACAGGATAT
This sequence comes from Protopterus annectens, assembly GCF_019279795.1. Lineage (NCBI taxonomy): Eukaryota > Metazoa > Chordata > Ceratodontiformes > Protopteridae > Protopterus > Protopterus annectens. Next base: position 1,969,689,271 of record NC_056739.1, read on the forward strand.
AGCTGGAGTTTTTTTAGACGGTCAGTATATGGCATCTGCTTTAGGCCTGTGATTCTTTTAGTGAGGTATTTCTGTGGCCTTTTCAGCTGTTGCAGATGTCTTGTGAGGTACATACAAATGGGGCATTATACTCTATAATGGGTCTAATGAGGGATGAGTACAGTGGGACAATGACCTCCTTTTTTCTGGATGAAAAGCCCTTAGTGATGAGGTGTGCCACATAGAAGGATTTCCTGACTGTTGTGGCAATCTGGTTATCGAAAGTGAGACCACTGTCCACCTGTGTCCCTAAGTCTCTCATCACACTTTCGATGTTTAATGTCCTGCCACCTATGTGGTAATTCATAGGTACATGTTTTTTTCCAAAGGGGATAACTATACATTTCTTGGCATTAAGCTTGAGGCCATGGCTCTGGCATCAGCATCTGTTTCTGTAAGGTCCTTTTGTAGAATATCCACATCATTTGGGGATTCAATAATGGCTCCCAGTTTGCAGTCATCTGCAAACTCTGTTAGCCAGAGTCCCTTAGTGTTGGCCTGTACTTCAGAGAAGTAGATGCCAAATAAGAGTGGTCCCAGGACTGAACCCTGAGGTACTCCACTTGTCACTTGTCTGGAGTTGGATTTGGAGTCAGCTACTTTTACTGTCTGGGTTCTGTCAGTAAGCCAGTTAGCAACCCATCGTGTGATGTAGGGATTTATGCCTAGTTTAGTAAGTTTATCTATGATTCCAGAGTGGGGGATGGTGTCAAAGGCCTTGGCGAGGTCCAGATAGGCTGTGTGGTCTGTCTTACCCTCGTTCACCGCTCTGGAGACTGATTCAAAGAAGTCAATCAGATTCAGGAGACAAGATCGGCCCTTCACAAACCCAAACTGGGTGGGGTCCAGTGTTTGAAGGTTGCCATTGTCTTTGTTTATAAGTTCCATGATAATGCGTTCCATGCCCTTGCAAATCAGGCTTGTCAGACTGATGGGACGGTAGTTCCCGGGATCCAAGGTGGATCCTCCCTTGTGGAGCGGGATAACTGTAGCTGTGCACCACTCAATGGCACGAAGCCTGAGGTGAGGCTATGATTAAACATGACACTTAGGAGAGGTGCCAGTTCATTTTGTAGTTCATGTAGTACACAGCCTGGGATGTCATCTGGTCCCGTGGATGCTGTATTCGTAGCTTTGGAGAGTGCAGTTTCTACCTGTGTGGCCATGATTATCAGAATTTGGCAATCTTTTGATATTGAGATGGGCCCTTTAGGGGGTGAGAGGGGGGTGAAGTTGGCACTAAATCGATCTGCCAGGATATTGGCAATATCCTTGGGATCAGTATATTTAATGCCATTCTGTTGTAACTCAGAGCAGATCTGAGCATTGCCATTTAGATTCTTGACATAACTATAGAATGCCTTGTGGTTGTCTTTGGAATCTTTGGCAATTTTATTTTTGTAACTAGCTTTTGAGGATTTTATGAGGGATCTCAGCTTCTTACTGAGGCTGGTGTGGGAGTTTTTTGCATCCTGGGATTTTCCTCTTTTTTGCAACAGTTTCTTCCTTCTGTTGTATAGTTTGTTTATAGCAGGGGACCACCAGATTGGCTTCCTTTTTTTTGGAGAAGAGCATCTTGGTTCTATTTGGGATGGCACGATTCATGCACGAGTGGATGTGCTCGTACAGTGCCTTAGTGTAGGATTCTGCAGTCGAACTTCGAGATCCCGTCTGCGTGGGTGTTGTGAAGTTTGTCACTTCTGAGTTCAGTAGCTTGAAGTTGGCTTTGGAGAAGTTTTTTAAGGAGGTTTCCTTACTGGGGGGGTGGGGGTGGGATGTGGATGTCAAGGGTGATTTGCTTATGGTCAGACCTGACCAATGAGGGGGTGACAACTGGTGTGGAGCATCTATCTCCCATGTTGGTAATGACCAGGTCTAGGATATTGGAGCCCCTGGTGGGACAATGGATTAGTTGATCCAGGGCATTGGAATTTATGAATTCCAAGAACCGTTGGGAAGAGGAACTGGTACCTGAGTAGTTTTCCCAATTAATGGCAGGGTAGTTGAAATCACCCAGTATTAGGGTGTTTGGTTGTATCTTAATATTTTCCATTATGTTTAGAAAGGTGTAATGAGAATCTTGGGGCATGGTTGGGGATCAGTAGCAAGCTACAATTTGGATTGCAGTCTTACCTAGTGTTAGTTGCACCTGGAGAATTTCAGATGCATTATGTTGGGCAACTAGCCTGGAGGTGTGAATATCCTTGGTGAATATGGACACTCCTCCACCTTTAGTGTTTCGGTCCTGGTTTTGTGGCCGAAAAGTGTGGTAAGAATTGTAGCCTGGTATTGCAGGGGTGCTCTCTGGAGTCTTGAACCAGGTCTCAGTTACTGCACAGATATCAATGTTCTCCATTTTTAGGAGTGCCTCGAGAGAGTGCATTTTGAGGTTTAGACTTCTAGCATTGAGAAGCATTACCTTCAGATTTTGCCTGCTTCTATCTGTTACAGTGGTGGTTTTATCCTTTGAACCTTGCCTAAAAAAGGCACTATAGGGGTGGCAAGAGCTTTAGCCAGTAACCTGAATCCCAGGGGTGACAGTTGCAGACCATCTCTGGCAAAGCATCGTGGTTTGTCGATCATGTCTTCCCAGGCAGACAAATACTGGATCCCCTTTGAATGACACCAGAAGCTTAGCCAATTGTTGAAGTCATTAATTTTGTCCTTATACTGTGGTATCATTCTGGGCGAAGGCAGGATGCTACTCAGGGCTAGGGTCATACCTACCTGGGTCACATGATCCAAGAGCTCTTCCATATCTCTTTTCATGTAGTCCAGGGAGGTACGTCTCAAGTCATTCACTCCAGCATGGACAATGACAGAGTCGTATTTGTACTTGTTGTGGAGTGACTTGAGTGCATGCGTTATGTGGCGGATCCTGGCACCCGACAGGCAGCTGACTGTAATTTTCTCCTTGTTCAGTCTGGTGAGTGGGACATCAGTGTGCCTGACTATAGAGTCACCTATGACTAAAGTATTGGGTACATTGTCTTGCCTTAGGGGCTGTTGTTGGGTGGCACACTGGTGTTGTGAGCTATGTGTCACTTTAGTTGTGACTGGTGTTTGTTTGTGTTTTGGCTTCGGAGGTCCTTGTTGCTTGGGCAGGTTAATGTTAAGGGCCTCCGCATATGTGGGTTTAGTGTTGCTATGTGTGGGTGTTGATGGTGTGGGTTTTGAAGGGCTATGAGTTGCTTGAGGTGTGATGCAGGTGTTAACCTTCTCCTCTTGACTGTCTAGCACAATCTTGGCTGGAGAGAGCTTTGCTTCCAGTTTGGCTATGTAAGTGCATCTCTCGCAGGTTGTAGTGTTGGGTGGTAGGAGGAGGGGATTGTCTGTGTACATGAGGCAGTTGCCACATTGCCCCAGTATGCCCAGATTCACCAGGTGGACAGGAGAAATCAATGGAAGCTGACTCTTGGACATGCCTGTTTAGGTGCTTTTATGTAAAGTTTAAGAGCTGTTTTCCCTTACCTTTGCAAGGTACTTTGCAATTATAGGCTGTTTAGTGCCTATGATTAATTTCTCCTTATTGACAAGGAGAGCTGAGTGCTTGTATCTGTTTCAGGCTTCCTAGTGCTTTCCAGCAGGTTCTAAAGCAAGTGCTAGTCACAGGGGTTCAGATTTTAGTGCTACTACTGAGAAACCAGCTAGTTTTAAGGGAAAATTTGAAGCGCAGACTTTCTGGCACCTGGAATAGTGTAACTGTAGCCTCGCAGTGCTGCACAATGTGAGAAATGTGCAAACACATGCATTTTTAAGCCAGAAAGTTGAAAGGGATAGAAATCAGCCCAAAAGGCTAATAAAATTACAATTTCAGAGCTGGAAACCACTCCTCTAGCGTCAGATAGGCAGTACAATGCTCACCAGTCCCACTGGTAGGCAGTAGGACTTCCCTCTACCAGTGCAAGGTCTGGATAGCTCTGAGCACAGAAAATAAAGTCCTGAGACAAGCAAAGCCTGGGATATGTACTGGCTAGAAAAGGTGGGAAACGAGCAAACAAGATAGCATTTTTTTTGTTGTTGAAGCAGGCTAAGCAATGCAATAATACAGTAAATAAACACAGAAAAGGCTAACACACTTGAGTGTGTAGTCCTAGACAGTAAATGCAATTAAAACTCTACAAAATTAGCAATTTAAAACTTTTTTAAATGAAGCAAGGCAAGTGTACAACTGAAAAACGATTTAAGAGGAAGTAACACAGCAGAATAAGTAGCTAGTCTACATATACAGAGCAGTCTATATATACAGAAAAGCAGCTAAAACACACAAACACTTCAGATGCAGTGCAACCTAGAGCACTTGCGTTGTAGCAATATTAAGGCAATTACAGTTATAATAAATGCTCTGAAATATACTCTATATTTCCAAAATGTTTGAGAAGCACAGTCAGAACACAAGGAGATTCAGGCAAAAAAAATGTTTTTTTTTGAAAGGGAAAAAGGAGAAACAGAAGGCCTTATCAAATGTTCTCTCTGTATTAAGTAGAATGAGCTAATGACACTAGACTGGGAGGAGTGTCCCAGATCAGATTTACAGTAGGGGGTGGGCCACTGCAAAGCCACCAAGTATAACAGCAAGACACCAACTGGGAGGGAGGGAGAGAGGGAGGGTGGGGACAAAAAATAGCCTACAGACAGTAAGCACTAGAGAAAGCCACAAAATGAAAGTTTTTAAACAGATAAAGATTTGTAAAGATACAGAATGCTTTTAACTGCAAACAAATCAGTTACCCGTGCAGATTAGTTAATAACAATAAAATACACTCAAAAACTAAGCAGCAGGCAATAAAAGTGCTATATATAAATTGCTAGAAACAATAATCTGTATAAATAAAAAAAAACAGGATACTTATATATCTCAGCTAACAGTTGTAGTCAACACCTCTCATCCACTCTGCTCAGTGTGTATTCAGAAACCCTATCAAAGTTAGGGCTTAAATACCAGAACAACAACTTTTTTTTTTTACAAAAACACAAAAGAACCAGCCAGAACAACAACTTTTTTTTTTTTTACAAAAACACAAAAGAACCAGCCCCCCCACTAGCCAGCAGACAATTAACACAATCTAGCCAAGGTAAAGAAAGGCTTCAGCTAAAAACAATAGCCTACAGACAGTAAGCACTAGAGAAAGCCACAAAAATGAAAGTTTTTAAACAGATAAAGATTTGTAAAGATACAGAATGCTTTTAACTGCAAACAAATCAGTTTCCCGTGCAGATTAGTTAATAGCAATAAAATACACTCAAAAACTAAGCAGCAGGCAATAAAAGTGCTATATATAAATTGCTAGAAACAATAATCTATATAAATAATAAAAAAAAAACAGGATACTTATATATCTCAGCTAACAGTTGTAGTTAACATCTCTCATCCACTCTGCTCAGTGTGTATTCAGAAACCCTATCAAAGTTAGGGCTTAAAAACCAGAACAACAACTTTTTTTTTACAAAAACACAAAAGAACCAGCCAGAACAACAACTTTTTTTTTTTACAAAAACACAAAAGAACCAGCCCCCACTAGCCAGCAGACAATTAACACAATCTAGCCAAGGTAAAGAAAGGCTTCAGCTAAAAACAATAGCCTACAGACAGTAAGCACTAGAGAAAGCCACACAAATGAAAGTTTTTAAACCGATAAAGATTTGTAAAGATACAGAATGCTTTTAACTGCAAACAAATCAGTTTCCCGTGCAGATTAGTTAATAGCAATAAAATACACTCAAAAACTAAGCAGCAGGCAATAAAAGTGCTATATATAAATTGCTAGAAACAATAATCTGTATAAATAATAAAAAAAAAAACAGGATACTTATATATTTCAGCTAACAGTTGTAGTTAACATCTCTCATCCACACTGCTCAGTGTATGCAAGAGGTCCTCCAGTTTGATTCTCGGCTGGGGTGCCTTCTGTGTGGAGTCTACATGTCTTCTCTGCAGTCTCGTGGGTTTCCTCCGGGTGCTCCAGTTTCCTCCCACATCCCAAAGACATGCTCTAGGTGGACTGGACACTCTAAATTGTCCATAGGTGTGTTCGTGTGTGTGCCTTCTGTGAAAGGTTGGGTGCCAGGCTGGCAACTCGACACCATAAAACTACACTGCTAATCATTCTGTAGACCATTGTTCTGCTGTGGCAACCCCTAACTGGGAAAAAGCCAAAAGAAGAAGAACTTCACTGTAATACTGCACAAACTTGCGAATACTTTGTACACTTTGAATATTTTGAATAGCTTCAGTTAATGCGAAAAAGTAGCACATAGTGAAAAAAATATGGTTGTTCTTGTTTTGTACATTTTATGCAATTTGGATATCATTTTAAACACTTTTGTAACTATTTCAAATATTTTTTATCAATATGTCACAGTTTCAGGCATTTTGTTTTTAACTAGAAATTCATTTTGAGCATTCTGAGTGCTTTGTTTTATATTCTTTGAGTAAAAAATCATTTAAGCAGTTTTAGTACCTGAATTGTTTCTGACCTGTTTTGCAAGTCATTTGAGCAGTAGGGATGATCCACTCCTATATATTCCTCCAGCTTTAACTAAGTGCCTCATGGTCTTGACTCTGGATCCCATTCTGTCAGCATGTTGCTCATCTTGTGTATCTAGTTAAGACAAAGAGGCTCGGGGTGTTCGTTTATATACTTTGTTACATAGAAACACAGGATGAATAGCAGCAACATAAAATATAAACAAACTGACTGATTACTACACATACATACATGCTTACACCTATGCAGCTCACTACAAAATGTCAGTATTGCTTGCATGTGCTCAGTGTTTATACACATGTGCTAGCTCACTGGAAAGCTTCTTAAGGGTACATACACACTCTGATCTACAGTATGAATGAAGTGAATTGAGGGAAATAAGGCACATGAGGCATTGTTCAAATCCTGTTTAGAGATAACATTGCACTTATTCTCAATATGTAATTTTTTTTTAAAGTTTTTTTTTTTTAATATGAACTTGCTCTCCACTTGTCAGTGTGCATACACAGTTTACTACCTAATCAAAACAGTGAAAATTGTAGTTTAGTCTGCCTAATGTGGTTTTGGCATACTGGTTAAGGTCTTTACCTCATTGATACAAGGTACAGGGTTTGATTCTAATCTAGTTATTGGCTATGCTTAAAATGACACTTCATAGCAGTTAGCCTAGTATTCACCTCTGAATTATGCAGCACTGCACTTTTCTCAGCAATCTGGACAGTACTGAGCAGAAAAAATCTACCTGTCATATTCTGTCTCCATGGTGTAATGTACAAGTGCAGTTAGTGTGAATAAAGAACACAGCTGATTAAGGGTTTGAATCCAACTAAAAGATACAATGGGTGAAATAATCTATTTTCTCACAGCATTTTATCAAGCATGTAAAATAAATAAAATGATAATATTAAATATTTTTCTTGCAAGCAATGCATCAATAATGCTTGCATAACTAAACTTTTCTATTTAGCATATATCATTAACACTTCAAATATAACTTCAAGATATTGTGTGTCCAATTCCCTAAACATGACAATGATGATATTTACATCACATGTCCGAACAAAGTGTTTAGGACCCAAACAAAGTGTTTAGAACAAGTATATCTTCTGAAGTATGTATGTAACATTTCCAAGCCCATATTACTCAACTCATTCAAATGCATCCAGCGGAAATATATTTACAAACATAAATGTATTTATTTATTTATTCCAGTTTGATGACTGGGGAGGTGCACTGGGCTTGGGGAGCCCGTTTTCAGTGGAGGCCCGGGGAGAAAAGCTCCACAATACGTACACAATACATACAGAATGCAAGCATGGTACAATACATGGTTTAGATACATGAATGATTACAAAGTGAACTTAGCATAACAATCAACAAGTGGCATTCAGCAAAGAAAACAATGACAATTTTATTTGGGAGAAAAACATAGGCAAATAGCCTGGAGGCTAGAAATTATAGTTTAGATATTATTTTAACTATATTTGTGAGAGAGGTTAGCTAGGTAGAGCGGTTAACCAGGAGTAAAAGAGGAGGAGAGCTTGGGGGGTATGGGGTGAAGAGTACAGTTACATTATTATAGTAAATAGTAAATAGTAATGTCCATATAAGAATGCATTCCCAGGACTAATTAAAATCATACACATACAGGCCTCTCTGAAGTGTATCTCCATTTGTTCTGAAATAAGTATATCTTTAATTTCCATGTTTAAAATGTAGTTCTCCTGTAACAATGTTTGCGTACTTTATCCCTTGGGTTCAGTTCCCAGCTGGTGCAACACTATTTTAACATTATTATTGGTGTCATTCAAAGGGGATCCAGTGTCTGTCAGCCTGGGATGACATGCTCGACAAGCCACGTTGCTTCGCTAGGGACGGCTTGCACCTGTCAACACTGGGCTTTCGGATATTGGCAAAGGCTCTTGCCACCCCCATAGTGCCTTTTTTAGGCAAGGCTCAAAAGTCAAACCCACCCCCATAGACAGCACAAGGAACAATAAACTAAGGGTAATGCTGCTAAACGCCAGAAGTCTTAACCTCAAGATGCATGCACTCAAAGCTCTCCTCAGTATGGAGAACATTGATATCTGTGCAGTGACAGAAACCTGGTTCAAGGCTCCAGAGAGCACCCCAGCACTACCAGGCTATACCTCATATCATGCTTTTCGGCCCCAAAACCCGGACTGAACCACAAAAGGTGGGGGGTTTCCATATTTATCAAGGATATCCACACTTCCAGGTTAGTGGCATTGCACGAAGCATCGGAGACCATCCATGTGCAACTAACAGTGGGCAAGACTGCTTTTCAGTTTATAGCATCCTACAGACCACCCTCTCAAAGTCAGGAATCCCACTCGGCTTTCCTGAAAACATTGGAGAACATGAAGATCTCTCCGAACACCATTATATTGGGCGACTTCAACTACCCAAACATTGACTGGGAGCACTACTCAAGCCCCAGCACCTTAGCCCAAAGGTTCCTGGAAATTATAAACTCAAATGCTATGGAACAACTAGTCACCACTCCCACAAGAGGGGACAACATACTAGACCTGATCATTACCAACATGGGGACTCTATGCAACACACCAGAAGTATATACCTCATTGGTAAGATCAGACCATAAATTAATTTCACTGGATGTCCACATCCCGACCCCACCCCCAGCCCAGAAAACCACAGTGAAAAACTTCTCAAAAGCGAACTTCTCACTTCTCAAAACCAAAGTGGAATCCTTCAAGGCCCCAGGGCCAGTGGAAACTACGGCCCAAACTGCAGAATCCTATATAAACACATTCTACGGACATCTCCAGGAATGCATGGATCATGCTATCCCAAACAAAACCAAGACCCAATCATCCAAAGGCAGGCGTCCAGCCTGGTGGACCCCTGCCATAAATAAACTGTACAACAGAAGGAGGAAGCTACTACATGATAGAGCAAAATCCCTAATAGGGAAGGCATCTCTGATAAGTACTAGCAAAAAATTACGATCCCTCATAAAATCCTCCAAGGCCAGCTTTGAGAGAAAAATTGCACAGGACACCAAAGACAATCATAAGGCTTTTTTCAGTTATGTTAGAAACCTGGGATGCAACTCCCAGACTTGTTCTGAGTTGATTCTAAATGACAAAAAATACACTGAACCCACAGACATCGCCAATATCCTGGCAGACAGGTTCAGTGCAAACTTCTCCACCCCCTCCCCCCCAAAACAGCAAGTATCTATCCCGACAGAGGGCTGCCTCCCAAACATCTCTGATGCTCAGGTGAAGGCTGCCCTCTCCAAAGCAAAAAACACTGCTTCCATGGGACCAGATGGCGTCCCAGGTTGCGTCCTACATGAACTCCAAGAGGAACTAATCCCTCAAATAAAACAGCTATACAATCTCAGTCTCACTACAGGATATGTGCCCACAGAATGGCGTACAGCAACAGTGGTCCCACCCCACAAAGGTGGAGCCTCTACGGACCCTGGAAACTATCGCCCCATAAGCCTGACTAGCTTAGTCTGCAAGGCTATGGAGAGGATCATCATGGAGCTCATAAACAAAGACATCAGGGACCTACAGACACTAGATCCTACCCAGTTCGGCTTTGTCAAGGGCAGATCCTGCCTTTTGAACCTGGTTGACTTCTTCAAAACAGTCACCAAAGCCATAGATGAAGGAAAGGTAGTCCACACAGCCTATTTGGACCTTGCAAAGGCATTTGACACAATACCCCACTCGGGCATCATAGATAGGCTATCCAGCTTAAATATAAACCCCTATGTCACAAGATGGCTTGCAAACTGGCTCAAAGACAGAACCCACAGAGTGAGAGTTGCTGGAGCCATGTCAGACTCGAAACCGGTCACAAGTGGTGTCCCACAGGGTTCTGTCCTGGGACCACTCTTGTTCGGTATATACTTTTCCGAGGTACAGGCAAACGTGGGAGGACTATGGCTCACCAAGTTCGCAGACGACTGCAAACTGGGCGCCAGAATCAACTCTCCAGCTGACACAAACATCCTTCAAAAAGATCTCACAGAGACAGATAACTGGTGCCAGTGCCATGGTTTAAAGCTAAATGCCAAAAAATGTATAGTCATACCCTTTGGCAAAAACAATGTGCCCACAAATTACCACATAGGTGGAAACCCATTAAGTACAGAGAAAGTTATTAGGGACCTGGGGACCCAAGTTAATAGCAATCTCTCCTTTGAAAACCACATTGCCAAAGTGGTTAGAAAGACCTTCTACATAGCCCACCTCATCACGAAGGGTTTCACATCTAGATCAAGAGAGGTAATCGTGCCCCTTTATTCATCCCTCATCAGGCCCATCATAGAATACAATGCCCCTTTTGGGATGTACCTTACCCGACATCTGCAGCAATTAGAAAGACCCCAAAAGTATCTCACCAAGAGGATCAAGGGTCTCAAACAGATGCCATATGCTGCTCGGTTAAAAACTCCAGCTCTACTCAGTTGCATACCGCCTACTTGAGGCGATCTATGCCTGACATACAAAGCTATGTCAAATCCAGAATTAATGGACATGCTCCACCTCAGTAAATCTAAATCCCTTAGAGCCACACGCCGAGGGACTTGAACCTCAGCACAGAAATAAATAGAACTTGCTGGAGGGACAGGTTCATAACCCAGAGGCTCCCTTCGCTCTGGAATAGAATTCCAGTTCATGTGAGGTAGAGCACCTCACTGAATCTCTTCAAGAAGAATCTCGATAGGTGGATGGGGGATTGTAGGTTTGTCCCAGGGATTACTCCCGTGTCACTATTAGACAGAGGCACAGTAAACTAAACCTTAAAAAGGGCACAGTATACTCAAATCAAGGGGTGGCGTAAGCCATACAGAATCGGGCTAGGCTTATAATTGCCCCAGGGCAGATAGCCTAGTATGAACCTATGAACCTATAAATACCCCAACGTCACAATATGTTACAGTTCATCCTGTTTCTCATCCTAGCCTAGCCATTAAGCATTCCAACTGGAACCTATGTCAATAGGTTGAGCCTCACACATGACAGAGCTGAATGTCACGTTTCACATCTTTACTGCTATGTAATGTAGGTAGTGCCAACATGTCTGTCAAGGGGTTCATCTGCTTTCAATTGCACAAATGCAGCTGGCAAGGCTGTGCATCTTTGTGCACAACCAGTTACCCATGAGATCTGAACTGGGTGCCAATTCAGACATATTGTGTTAACCTGACTTTTGCAGACATGGCTGGCAAGGGAGAGAATGGTGCTAACTTTAGAGCACAAAAATGGGGTATAGAGAAGTCTAAGATATTTGGCCACTCCTCATGAAGTGCTTCCACTGCAGGCTGCTGCAGGGGGATTATTCCAGGTCTCAGTATAAGGCTAAGGCTTGAAATAGTTTAGCCAAGGCTGTCTCCAGTGCAAGTGGCATTCCACACACTAGGGAACAATGTTGTCACCACTATAGTGACCTTAAGAAATGCAAGCAGAACCTCAAACATCTCTCAGTGGTGTAAGTATACTGACTCCTAACCTGTCTGTGATAAGGCATTAATGATCTAGTCCGCCAACACAGTTACTCATTATGCTTTCATATATATTTCTTTGCTTTTTGCACTGTACATCTTCAGAGGATATAGCTGCAAACCGTGAGGTGTACCAGGAAAGATTAACTCACATCAGAGAGGCACATGGTAAGTATGACTTTGGTCCACATTCAAGCCAGACATTTGATTTCATTTCCTCAGTCACTAGCAACTTGAGTAGGAATATCTTAACCTTGATCTCAAACATGCATGCCTTCCTCAATAACTCCTGCTGCTCACATTAGGCAATGAGAACACTAGATTAAATGCGTGTGGGTTCAATACCTGAAAGCAGCAATTACCTTCTATTACTAGATTAGTATTTCTAAACTTTTGACAGCAGTAATATGTAAGGAACAATTTAATTATGGTAATTACTATTATTACATTTGAATGTATATATCCTATCTGTCATAGAGAAAGAAAGTCTGCTGTTTGTTATACCATAGCAGTGAGATTTGATTATTTTTGGACACATTAATATTGTTCTGTCACATATAGATGAGGTAAAGGTGTACAATAGTAAGGTATGACAATAGTTTATTTATTGCCAAACAAAGTTTATTAGAAAATAAATCAATGTGACATGCAATGCATCTAATTATCTCTTTTTGTGTCCCCCCCACCCTATCTCCCTTTTTTGAGGGGGGTTATAATTTATTAAAAATGTGCTGTTTGCATATCTTGTTGCTGAAAAATAAATGACCAACAGAACGGAGAAGAAAACCAAACACTGTGGCTCAGCCCGTCAAACTCCACCAATGGCAGTACAGACATCCAGCACTTCAGGTCATAACCTCGCAGTGTTGCCTCCGCAACCTTTGCCCTACCCACTCCACCTGTGTCAGGTAGCTCTGCCCAGCTGCTGGTGCAGTGATGCCCTCCAGGAATGGTACCAGTGGAGGGGATGATTTTGTCACACAGCAGGAGCTAACAGGGTTCATGGAGTATATCATAGAGAAGGGCCTTAGTGCACATATTGGTAGGGTTGAAAAGGTCCTGACACTTTTTCCCCTCTTGAACCAGCAAGAAAAATATGGTGACATTATGCCGAACTGTGATGCTGTAGGTAATATTGATAGTTTGAATGTTGACAGACCTAAAGATTCGGATAAAGGGTGTCCTGTGACACTAGATAACTTTAACACCACATTTGATACAACATTTAACAGTTCAAGCAAGGGTATTGTGGATATACTTTCAAAAAACTGGATGGTAATGACAAGTGATAGGGAAATTAGGATGTCCGTTGGTGAGAGACCCATTATTGTTTATAGAAAGGGTAAGTGTTTGAAAAATATTTTAGAAACAACTTCCAAGGGACCAATGAATGGTAATATGAGTAAGTGTGGTGCCTGTAATTATTGTCCTTACATTAAGGAAGGCTGTATTTTTAATGTGAATGACATTAATACAAAATTAAACAAAAGATGTTCATGTAACACGGAAAAAGTAGTATACTGTGCATTTTGTTTAAAATGCCCTTGTTTCTATATAGGAAAAATGGAGAGGAAATTAAAAAATCATATTTATGAACATCTGAGGGATATAAAAATAACAACTATAAAAATGCATTAGCTAAACATTGTATTGAATTTGTGGACCATAGTTTTAAATTCGCCATCATTGAAGCCCTTGAACTAGATAAAAGGGGGCCCCTGAATGTTAATATTAGAAAAACATGAGGCACTTTGGCAAATTAAAACAAATGCCACACAGTGGCCAAGCTTAAACGGCTCATTGTCATTGGCATGCTTTCTTAAACTGAAAGCCTTAGATAGACAAGGTTTGAACCTCATAAAAGGAAGGTGAAATACAAGTCTCTTATCTTAACACATGTATCAGTCATTGTCCTTTTATGTCATGCTGCTAACTCAACTATTTTACTTACGGTTTTAAACATGTTTTTAAGATTAATATGTAAAGTTGCAGAATTTTAAATATTTAAATGTTATTTAAGAAATATTTATGTGTTATATTATTTTATTTGATGTGTTTTATGAGATGAATGAGGGATGCATTTACATATTTAATTGATTGCGCCTTTGGGTTGGTCTGGTGCAGTAAATAGGGGGCGTGTATTTTATTCAAAATGATAATATAAAAGCAGTTGAATAGTTTGGTATGGTATTCTGAAGAAGTCTCTGAATAAGCAGAGATGAAAGCACTTGACTTTCTTGTTTTATTTTTTTAAAAAGTGCATTGAATAAAGCTTTTCTACGGACATGGCTTTATAGCGTACTTTTAGAGATCCCTAGCTCTGCTTAGTGCCTTTTGGTGTTTATTAGTCGTGACTGTGTGCATTCTTGTACATTTTGTTATGAGTCAACCTTACCCTTCTTTTGTCATAAGCCACTTTGTCCCTGCCACCATCTCTCCCTGTCCATGTATCTTCTCCCTTCTGTATCATTATTCTTCCAACTCTGCATTTGCACAATGGCTGTATGGCAATAGCTTAGGATTTTATTGCCTTTGGCGACAATACTGTTTTGCGCTTCATGACGCTGTCCTTAGCTATGTATAATAAGTTAAATGCACTTTTCAACAAGCTGTAAAGTTGCATGTACCAATTATAGTGGTCAATAGTGTAATGAACATAAATTCATACATTCATGTTTGCTGAAATCTGCCATCAAATGTGAACTATTAGATGAATGACTTCTTATGTGGTGTGATTAGATAATACTCAGATATCATTTTTTTTCTTGTAATGCTCTTTGTTTGTGTCTTTCGGCTTTTCCTGGTTAGGGGTCGCCACAGTGGAACTCCGGTCCGCTAATGATTGGCAGTTGATTTTTACGTACCAGCTTGCCAGGCCTGACGCACAACCTTCAACGAAGGTACGCCCATTCACGCATGTCTCCACACAGAAGACACTCTATCTGAGAATCGAACTGGACAGCGTCTTACTGTGAGGCGACAACGCTACCGCAGCACCACCACCGCGGGTCTTTTTTTTTCTTGTAATGCTCTAAAGGTTCAAATCCAGATGGATGAAAAAAATATCAGAATGTTTTGCCTGACTCCTCTGGTTGTAAATGTTGGCTTCACCTTTTCTTATAATATCATTATCCTGGTGCAATATTAATCTGCCTGCTCCCTATTATGAGGCCTTTCTTGTACTAATCTTTGCGTGAAAGTCAACAAGAACAACATAGAGTACTGCTAATTCCCATTCTAAGTTAAGCACTTCAGGATATGACTATGCCTGCACTAATACTTTGCTATCACCAGCTCAATTTAGATTGGTAGCTCTGCACTCAAAGAGTAACATAAAAAAAGACAATCAAATAATTATTGTTTTAGGTTTTGCACAAAGTTTATGTTTCTGTATTAATTTTGTCAACAGGTTATCTTGATTTCAGAATGGTGTGGAATCAATTAATTCTGTCATTTAATGTATGTCTGCTCTACAGTGTTTATACTTACCACTGTGTTACAAGTTTGGGTACCCTATTCCCACATAATCCATCACTGTTATTCTACAGTGCACTGTCCCATGTATCACTTGCATGTTTGCCTTTTCAATGCACATAGTGCAAGTTTGAGACAATACAAGGATGCAATTATCCCAACATGAAGTTTCAAGAAAGTTTTAGTAATAATCCACTGGATTACAACAGCGAATGTCTATGCCATCCCATAATGAGAAATATGTCAATGCTCCTCACAGTAATGGAACATACCTGAAGGACAGTGTCTAGATTTTAGTAGAGAAGTATGTAATTACATGTGACAATCAATGATGTTACATTTTCTGTGCACACATATGCATTTGTTGCACATCCTGTAATGCACACTACCATATGTTCCAAACAGAGGATTGTCAAGAAGTGCAAACGTGCTATTTTACATTGCCAAAATCGGTCTTCTCCTGTGGCACTTGTGAATAATACTGTGCTCTGTGGACTGTGTACCTAGACAGCTAAGAGGTTCAAGGATAAGCATTGGGGAAAATTGTATGTGTATGTCTTTGTGAGTGGGTGTAACGTGTTGTGCTGTAGCCACTTCCCCTGAGAAGAATGCATTTAACTTTTCACACAGCTCCGTTATGCCACTTTTTAACTGAAATATCCTTTGTGAAACACACTTATGTGGTCGTCCTGACAAAAATGCACTCTCTTTGCCCTTAAGAGTCAGACTTCTCCTGCATCACTTGTGATTCTTACACTATTCACTAGAATGTATAAATAGAGGTAGGAGGTTTGAAAGTAGCAGTGCTTAACTTCTAAAAATGTTTTTGTATATATGTGTGTGTGACTGTAAATGAGTTCAGGATTGGTGTACACACATTGGCAGTGGCAAGTATTACAACTATATGTATCTGTGAAAGTCATTTTACCAGACAGATCTCCTTGGCACTACACTGCTGATGTCATCCCTTAATAGGTTCTGTATGCCTCACTTGTAATCAGCATGGTCTTGTGGCACAGGCTGCTGATACTATACTGTACAGGTTGTGTAACTATATATGTCGGTGGTTTGAGTCCCTCTGCTAAAATAGTGTAACTGTGATTAGTGTCATATACCATGGCCACCTTTATGGACATCACCACTTATGACATCGATTTTAGGGTGGCACAGTGTTAAAATAACAAATAATAGCGTCCCCGTGGAAGATAACTTTTGGGCCACACATTGATTACATAATGCTACCATAACTGCAGTATCTCACAGCTGGGTGCAAATTCTCTTGTGTTGCATGAATTGATACTGCTTTGTACACTGTGTAACTACATACATAGGATATTTGAGGCCAGCAGTGAGCGGGCCTTTCACCCTCATACTGTCTATACTACTCTTTAAATACATATATGGTGTTTACCTGTACAGTGTCATTGTGCAATATGACCACTTTTTATCATAATCATCCAGCTAATAAACAGTGGTGAAGTCATCCATTTAACTGTGCACTGTCCCAGTTGTACCTCAACATGTCATGTGGTGCTTGTGATTCAGGCACTAATCTGTTGGGCATTATACTATAATGCATGAATAGTGTCCACCACAGTTATAATGTGTCCATTTACAGTGGGAGAGGCCTCCACCATCCCTTTTATCTCAAAGAGATTGTGTACAACACATATATCTGAATTAATAAATTAGCATAGGTGGAGTGTCACAGTTGTTTTAAGACTTCCATTGTGGAGCTTGTGGTTCACCCACATGTCATTAGTCGGTAGAGTCACATAACTTGCTGTTCCATTCCTGGAAGGGCAACATTATATAAGTGTACTGACATTACACACACCATTGTATCTAGTTATTCTTACCCATTTTTATGCTGGACAATTTTATGTCATCACAAGTTGTGATTGCACGGTAGTGAAATGGTTATTTAGGGCATGTTGTGCTCTGAGTACTCCCGTGACACATGCATTGAGTACTG
This sequence comes from Protopterus annectens, assembly GCF_019279795.1. NCBI lineage: Eukaryota > Metazoa > Chordata > Ceratodontiformes > Protopteridae > Protopterus > Protopterus annectens. The sequence continues at coordinate 1,969,706,756 of NC_056739.1, forward strand.
GCTTGTACCACCTACCTACACTGATAAACTGTGATTCATTCTGTGACAGTGTGCACACTACACAATGGGAATAGCTTCCTTGTCAAAGAAGCGTTAATATTGTACTGCTCACGTTTGTGTGGACAGTAGCATGTATAGCTCCTGTCCAGCATTCTGACTAAATCTGATTGTTCATATTATATCCTAGAGAATCCAACAGTTTGAAAATCAAAAAGGAACACCAGCACGAACAAACTTCCAAAGACCACACTCAGACCAAATAAACTTAGCGCTTTCATTCACTTTAATAACGTGAACTTCATCAGAAAAAACATATATCAACCCACCCCTTCCTTTTATAATAAATTAAATTAAATAACAGGAAATGATGCAATGAAAAAATCATTAATGTTCTGAATCAAAACAAAAAAAACATATAAACATATAAAAATATGTACATGTATGTATAATAGTTAAATAATGAATCCTACTTAATATCATTCAATTTAACATACATACTTCATCTATACATTAAAAAACATTTCAAGTTAATAACTTCATTTAGGCCAGGTGATACATCTGCTCCAAATAGGAGCTGTCAGAATGCCTCTTTGCATTCCAATCTGCTATTTATATCCCCGGCTAATAAAACTTTGTCAACACTATCGAAAACAAAAAACTCAAACTTTTTGAATGTAGTACTAGAAAGTGTATGTCTAGATAGTGAGTGGGTCTTATCTTTTTTCTTTATAGCTAAGATGTGCTCGTATATACTAAGTTTTAGACTTCTCTTAGTTTTCCCTATGTAATAATTTTTACATGTTGTACAAGTGGCTAAATAAACCACCCATTCACTGTTGCAACTATAGTACTTTTTTGCCCAAAAAGTGCGTCTCAAATGTTCCATGATTACAAAAGATGAGTTGCTAATGAAGCTACATTGTTTGCAATTCATGCAACCAAAAGTTCCTTTCTTATTGGAGCATGCTCGGTCATTGTTAATATCCACATCTTTTGTTGATTCCAACATCAACTTAATGTTTTGGTTTTCGAACTGTTGGATTCTCTAAGTTTTAATTGTTTGTCAGTGTTGCCTAGTGTGGAACAATATCCTATGGCCTTGGAGACTTCTTCACAAGATGTTCTGTTAAATCTATCGACCTACCCGGTAGTTGGAAGTGGTGGTGATATTTCATCAACACCGGACTTCAAACAAAAATTATTAGACACTATTAAAGAGATAGTGAAAGATTGCTTACAGGGTCAAGTACATTTACAGTACAAAAAAGCAAAAACGGACATTTTAAATACAAGAATTGATGACGTTTTACGTCCGGAAGTTAATACCGGAAGTGGCGAGATTCTCATGAACTGAAATGGTGAGGAGAGAGAGTGACAGCGTCCTGTAGAAAGTGATGTGTGGACTTATGTCTGTAAAGATAAAGGAAACCCATTTACAACTTTGGTTGAAGTGGCTGTGAATGAAACAGTAAGTAAGCAATCAAACGACACCATTATATGTAAGAAAAGTATTTTTGAAATATGTGACTTTGAGTTTGGAAGTACAGTACTTGAATGAATGTTTTCAGCGTAAAATAGTACCGCAAGGGTTAAGGACAGCGAAATTCCCTAATTGTGTGACACCGGGAGACGATTTATGTAGAACTTTGATAGATTTGTACAACGAGACAGAACTCTCTATGATGCGTGTTTTGTTGGAACATTATGAGAAAGAAATCACTAAGATTAGAAACAACATCAAAGCCTTAGATGACGGCATCAAGAGTTTTAACTGTTTCAAAAATTTTACTACATTATACAATAGTGTTGAAGCAAAGGCGGATAGGCACAGGGCAACAATCATTTCAAGGAAGCAGTCTAAGCTGAGAAGAGACATTACTGCCTACAAATCTAATCAGGCATATATTGTTTATGATGAAACCAGAGCAATATCTCAATTGGTTACAATAGACAACACGAGAAGGAAAGAATGTGAGAGCAATAACAAATCTGTTCAAGAGGTGAAAATGATGAATAAAGACAGTTTGTCAGGGAGTATGGGGGACAAAGAGGTATTTTCCAGCAGTAGACACGGCGGGTACAGCCATTGAACGAAGAAACAATTCGAATGAGGTTGGAACTAGTTACGCTGAAATAGTTATTTCATCAGGTGAACAAGATAAAGGCCCTTTTCAGAAAGTGGTGGCATCCAACAAATGGACTACCAAGTGGTACAACTCCACTCAGCAAAAGAGGAAGGGGAAAGGGAAGAACAAACGAAGGTGGTAACTACGGTCACTACAAGTTGTTTTGATGTTGACATTTTAAATTTGTCTGATACACCCCTTCCTTCAAAAGTAGAAAATGTACTAAGAAAAGGTTTTTCCTTCATCCCAGCTTGTGGGATGAACGTAGGTAAATTGTTGGTGGATTTTAGATTATTTTTAAGAAAGCTCAACCTTAAATACATAATGCAGGATGTTAGTTTGAATGAGCGAACACACATACAAACACCTTGTAAACCGAGCACATTCAATTCACCCTTGCTTAACACATTGCAGGTGTTTCAGAACATTTGTGAAAGTGAGTTTAGAAGAATACAATGTGACAATGGTGTAAACAATTTATCTGAAGATGAAATGTTGGCTCTAAAAACATTGGCCAGAAATCCTGACATTAGAACTATAAAGGCAGATAAAGGGGGTAAGATAGTAATTATGAATAACAAAGATTACGAGGAGTCTATAGGTTCCATGTTAGATGATCAAAACACTTTCAAGAAGGTCAATTTTGAGCAAGTAGGACGTAGTTTTAAAAGATTAGACACACTTTTGTTCGACATGTTTTGTCAGGGAGAGAAAGACAATAGGGAATATGATTTTTTACTTGTGGAACATCCAAAAATAGCAACATTTTTTGGTATTCCAAAAATACAAAATAATGACAAACATCCACCGTTTAGACCTATCATTTCAGCCAAACATTCAAAGACTGAAAATATTTCCATTTGGTTAGATAGCATTCTAAACCCAGTTGTTCAGAAGTCAGAACATTATCTCAGAGATTCTTGGCATTTGCTTGAAATTTTGAGAGATTATGACACATCTAATAAAGCCATATTTTTGGAACATTGGATGTGAGGAGTTTATATACTTCTATAAATCAAGAAAAAGGTCTTGAATACATGGAGTATTTAACTGGAAATACAGAGTTTTCAGGTGAGAAGATTAACACCATCTGTACTTTAATGGAGTTAGTGTTGGACAATAACTATTTTAGATTTAATAAAGTACTGTACAAACAACTCTCTGGTGTAGGCATGGGGGCAAGAGTTGCTCCAGCTTTTGCCAACTTAGTCATGGCAAACTGGGAACAAAAATTTCTCAAGTCACATTCCAGTTTTAGTAAAGTGGAATTATACTACAGATACATTGACGATTTGTTTTTTCTGTGGTCGGGTGACTACTTAGAATTTGTAGAATTGGTCACATATTTGAATAACACTACTGATTTTTTATTTTTCAAAATCGGTGGTTTTGGTGAAAACATTAATTTCTTAGATTTGGCTTTAAGTATAGACAACGGTACAAGACATTTTAGGAGTAAAATATTTAGAAAGTCATGCTTTGAAAATCAATATTTACATAGGGACAGCTTGCACCCCTTTCATATGAAGAAGGGAGTCATCAAGGGTCAGATTATAAGACTAAGTAGGTTAACTTCAGAAGAGGACCTTTTTGCTGAAGAATTATTATTTTTAAGATCATTATTCATAGAGGATATGATTCAGGATGGCTGAAGAGAATAGAAAGTGAAATAATAAGTCTTAGAAATGGGGTAGCTAAACCTATTTTACACTCAAGGGATTTAATGGTGGGCTCCCCGGACATTAGCAGAAGGAGTAGTGACATGAACACTAAGGAATTCCAAATGGCATTTCCTTTACCTAGAGTTAGGGAAATGTGGAACATTAAACACATTATTGAGAACACAAAAACCTCTAAGGTGGTTTGAGTTCGACATTATTGAGAACAACTGGAGAATTATTCTTAGAAATAAGGAATTGGCTTCTATTTTAGGGGTGACACCTAAATTTACTTATAAAAGAATCACCAACATTAAGTTGATGTTAGAATCAACAAAAGATGTGGATATTAACAACGACCGAGCATGCTCCAATAAGAAAGGAACTTTTGGTCGCATGAATTGCAAACAATGTAAATTCATTAGCAACTCATCTTTTGTAATCGTGGAACATTTCAGACACACTTTTTTGGCAAAAAAGTACTATAGTTGCAACAGTGAATGTGTGGTTTATTTAGCCACTTGTACAACATGTAAAAATGATTACATAGGGAAAACTAAGAGAAGTCTAAAACGTAGGATATACGAGCACATCTTAGCTATAAAGAAAAAAGATAAGATCAATTCACTATCTAGACATGCACTTTCTTGTACTACATTCAAAAAGTTTGAGTTTGTTGTTTTAGATAGTGTTGACAAAGTTTTATTAGCCGGGCATATAAATAACAGATTGGAATGCAAAGAGGCATTCTGGCAGCTCCTATTTGGAGCAGATGTATCACCTGGCCTAAATGAAGTTATTAACTTGAAATGTTTTTTAATGTATAGATGAAGTATGTATGTTAAATTGAGTGATATTAAGTAGGATTCATTATTTAACTATTATACATACATGTAAATATTTTTATATGTTTATATGTTTTTTGTTTTGATTCAGAACATTAATGATTTTTTCATTGCATCATTTCCTGTTATTTAATTTAATTTATTATAAAAGGAAGGGGTGGGTTGATGTATGTTTTTTCTGATGAAGTTCACAATATTAAAGTGACTGAAAGCGCTATGTTTATTTGGTCCGAGTGTGGTCTTTGGAAGTTTGTTCGTGCTGGTGTTCCTTTTTGGTTTTCATATTATATCCGTAACTCCTTTCTTAATGCACACATTCAGTTCAGTAATTTGTAACAGGTTCCATTGTTACCTGATGAGGCACATGAAGCCAATGCAGAGGTCTGGACAAAGCTTAGTATAGCAGGCAAGGTTCTGAATCTGGTAACACTTGTCTGTCAGACAGCAGTGGCTTCACACACAGACAGTAATTATGGCACAGTCAGATGGCCAAATCTTTCAGGCCCTGTCCTACAAGGTAGGGCATCCATACATCTTATGACAGGAAAGTGCCATTAGCCCTTCAATGAGGTTCTTAAATAATATAATCGATTTACGTATTTCTATGGCATCTATTATGGATATACATTGTTCTGATATCTGCCGTGGCATGTGTTTGAAAATGACATGATGAAAATGTTTATTATGTCATTCATTGCTAATAGGCATTACGTATGCCCAAAATAAGTGTGCTCTGTATTACGTGTTCATCTAGATATCTCCTTACTGCTGCTGTTGTTTTCATCACACTATACAGCTTAATGGCACATGAGCACTTCCATAAATGTTCCTTACTGTATGGCATGCAGCCAGACCATCAGTAAATGTCATTGGTCCTCTGTTACAACGTGTTTTTTTGTGTTGGTGCTGTGGAATTGCTGTTATATTACTGTTCCCTGTAACTCCATGTGAGCATGCCCAGTATAACAATGTCTAAGATGTTTGCAAATTAGCAGTGGAAAACCTGGAATCATGAAATGTTATCAGATCAAAGTTGTCATTTATGTTTGTTGTGTGTTATTAGATTAGCATTTACATGACTATATAACACTTGTTTGTCTAGTACATGTTTATAGGTGATAAACCAGTTCACTCTGGGTGCCACTGGCATTTCATTGCAAAACATGTCATTTCTGAGGTACATGACATTACAGCTGTAAAATACATCTGTTCTGGTGTATACATGCTGAGGAAGAGAATATAGCAGTGATGCTGGCTTGCACACATACATTCCCTGAGTATTACCTATACAGTTACAATATATACAACAACTACAGTCTATGCATTCATCCCATAATGTATCTTATGTCCTTGCTGTTATCTCAGCTCATCATTTTATTAACATGTTTATTGCATCGTAACTCCCCTTTGTTACACTGCAGCTTTATAACCCTCTCACATCCTTTCCAAATGCCTGTTTTTATTTATGTGCATAACACCAGCATTGTCATTGGCATTGTTTAACTATTATTACATCAATATGGCAGGATTTCTGTTAGAAATGTTTGACACTTCAGCACACTTGTCTGTGGTATATAACTACACTTACCCATTTTCTTCTCCCTATGAATTATTATACAGTACAAACCATTATTCTGTGTGTATAATTTCCCCATTTCACTTGCTCTCCTTCAGAAATCTTTCACTGTATTTGCCCATAATATTTCAGGGCTACAGCACCTGCTCGTATCTTAGCTTTGCCTATAAGCAAGCCATTTTGTGCACATTCTGTACTTGCGCATGCAAGCACCTTTTCGTGGCTGCAAACACTATTGCTGGCCATGACAAGGTGTTTGCAAATGTGTAGGCATGATGGGCAGTACTGCATATTCAATTAGTGCTGCTGCTAATTGTTTTACACTCTTAAATTACGTGGGTCTAGTATGAAGCCTTCATGATTGTTAATGGTTCCTGGGGTCAGTTATATTCACTGCAAAAACAATGAATACTTTCTGGAGAGATTCCAAAATGTTTCACTCAGTACATAATAACAATTAATGAGGGTGCATAATGCAAGTTCTTGCACAAATTTAAAAAGTTACTACCACTCCATTTCACTTTTAAATGGTGATGTTGAAGTGAATGACAATTGTTAAAAAAAAGAAAACTTGTGTGCAATGTATAATGCATATAACTGAAAAAAAGTGGTTCCCTATTACGCTGTCGCAGACGCAGGTTGTTGAATGCGTCTTTGTCGAACAGTAAAGCACGAAAAGGCAAAATAGTGAAGCAGCTGTTTAGCTAATTCTTTCCCTGGGAAAGAATTTGTTTGGCCGCTTTCACTACTTTGCCTTTTCGGCACTGTAGTGCAATCTCAGAGTTGGTACATTTAAGTAGGGGGGTGGGGAGCAAAGCCCCCCACATTAAGTAATGTTTTACTGTTGTGGGTTTTTTTTGTTTGTTTTTTTGCTTCAGAACAGCAACTGTTTTCCATTGGAAAATAATCTCTGTTCTGAAGTTTCGACATTGTAAGCTTTTGCTTACATGGGGTTGATTATCTGTCGTTCGCTCTTCTGATCGTGCGATATGATAATATAGACCCAAAAATGTTAATATGGTATGTTTTTTATTCTGGTAATATATGTATGCCTATGTCTTAAGTGATAATTCAATAAAGATGTTTGAAACCAAAAAAAAAAAAAAAAGATATCTACAGCTGCAACTTAAGCAGCAACTTAGAAATTAAGCCAAGAGTCAGGAGGCGCTCAAAAAATTCACGACTTGTTCCAAGGATCTATAAACTAATACATAATTAATTTTTAGGAAAATAGAGCTTAATCATACAAAAACAGGGAAAAAAGCAATAAAACAGAGAAGAGATTGAACATACAATAAATTTGGAGTATGTAGAAAAGAAAAAACATATTAGGGGATGTCAGAAAAACCCAGAAAATGTTGGCAAATGTCTTGGAGGATTAGATTTCCTCAAAGAATCCTTTGCAGTACAGAAGAGAATGACGGTGAAAATCAAAGATAATAATGTAGGAAATCAAAGATGAATCCATGGACTGCAAACGGAGGCTCGGGAATAGACAGGGGCAGCTAGCAGCCTGCTTAGTAAAAACGCAATTACTAAAGGAAGAGACTGTTAAATTAAAGTGAGGCGTGAATGGGGATGAGCAGAAAAACTGGCTGTGACATCTTTGGCATCCCAGAGTGAATGGATGACAATGAGCTCAGATACGTCTCCAGCAAATGCATCCTTGCCCTAGTCAAGCTGTCCCCACAAGGAAATGGGTTTTGAAGTGGACAGAATCATGTGGGTGGGAAGGAGACTGGCACCAGGAGGGCACTCCTACTGTGCAACAGAATATTTATTGGGCAGGACACAAGCACATAGACTGCATACTCCAGTTGAAAGACTCATCATGCTTCTCCCAGATTATTCAGCTGTGCTGTTGGCTAAGAGGAAAGCTTATGAAACAATCATGGATAAAAGCTGAAGACTGAGTCTCAGCCTAGGGAAATTATCAGGCACAATTCCTACTTACAAGTGAGCACTGCAGGTTCATGTTTAAAACTTATGGGGTGGATCATTACTGGATGGAAAGAGAAAAGTAGCTATGGTACAGCAGTGAGTGCTCAAGGTAGCAGCTTACAGATAGACACATAGGTGGAGTGTTTGCAGTAGAAAAGAAAACCTAAGGCAGTTGGATATGGACCAAGAACACCATTCATAGAAAAAGAAAAAAAGAAAAAAATCAAAGACAGGAAATATAAACAGATCATAGAAAAGTCGGCCTAAGGCAAGAAAGCTAAAGTAGGTAGCAGCTGAAGGAGTTGCAGAGCATTGCATTAAAAGAGATCAGCCTGAACAGAATCAAAACTAATATTTAGCAGGCAAGTTACTAACAGACTGACAGCAGAGGAAGGGACCATGATCCCTCAACTGATGGCAGCAAAGAAATGAGTGGAGACAGGAGTCAAAGCATGACTTGACAATGGATTAATGAACAGAGGAATAGCTGGCCCATATGGTCAGAGGATAAAGACAAAGCACTTCTTGCTGATATAAGCTTCAGATGTGGAGACAATGGAGGTCAGATATTTATCCAAATCACAATACATAAGGCCTGTACTCAAGCAAAAGGAGCACAGGAAAAGATAGGTTGGACTTAGAGTGCGACTAGGATATAGCCTGCTGGGCAACTTAACCAAATAAACTCTGCTGCATTGGATAAGTGTTACAAGATACTTGTATAAACTCTCAGCTTATTTTTATTGAAGTCCAGTTGACACAACTGAACTTTGTATGCCTAGCCTAGTGATCAGGGTAGCTGGGCACTTAAGATACGAATACACTGGACACATGTGCAAGAAGACATGCCAATGTGAGCCCTGCAATATCTGACTGTGCTGCCTGGAGAGGGACATAAAATAAAGAGCAATGCAATAATGAATGGCAAGTGTAGCACCAGCACTGCAAAGTTAAAATCTGTAAATTGTGAAAATAAAAAAACATACATTCACATTTTAAAGTGTGATCTTTTCTAGATGAACAATGCACTACCAGCTAGGGCAGCCAGGGTGAGATGCAGGCATCAGAATGAAGAACAAAGAGAGGGAACTAAATGGGATGAAGCACAGAGACAACGGAGAACATATAGAAAGCCAGAAGCCATGTTGTTAGAAACAGTGATTCATTCGTTAGTTAGCTGTCCATGCAGAGAGGAGAGAAAGACAGTACAAATTTAAGGCTGATTTGCAGAAATAGATTATGTTGACATGAGAGGAACAGCCAAAGTGGAGAGGACATGCAAAGTGGCAGAAGGAGAATAGAGGCATTAGAAAGTCACAGAGGAAGGAGAATGAAATTGTAAATGCTCAAGATCTCAGAAATAATAAGAATATGACAGGGCAACAACTTGATGAGTTCAAGGAAAGGGGTGGAGGAATTGGAACACAAAATAGAGATTGAGATGTGCTTCCAAACTAAGCGTACTCAAAAGGGACGATTACAGTCAGGTTACAGGGGTAGATTTCTCAAACTCAAAATGCATAAAGACAGGGGATCCAAGTACAACATATGTGGAAAATGGTCAAGGTAACACGCAAGGGAAATAACTGCAGAACACTCCGCATGAGTTTCAGGAGGAGCCAAAGAAATATTGATAAATGGGCAGTACAGTATGAAATCCCTGAAGGAAATAATTACAAGCAATACAGAGTGACTGCAAGCAAGAGGACATCAGAGGGAAAGGGTAGGACAGGAACTTGTATGGCAATTCAAAGAGAATAAAGAAGATATTGCACCAAGAAAACTAAGGGCAAGTGCAACAAGCTATGAAAGAACCCCGAAAGGTAAAGGGGAAGATGGAGCACTGCTAGACAGAGCTGTACATGCCAATACAAAGTGAGGAATAGATGGGTAAGTATGAGTGGAACTGGAGAATATATCTCAACAGAAGAGCAGGCAGTGCTTTGCAAGAGCATAAGAGAAAGGGAGATATACAAGGCAGCAATGGCTTTAAAGGAGGAAGTAGTGGGGTTGTATGGATTTCCCACATAGTTCTACAAACTGTTAGAAAAAAGAGGCAAGAGGTAACCTTGCCTGGATTTTTAACAAATGTGCAGAAGAACTGATAGCTAAGTCCACAAGAAAGGAAAATGTAAGTCCAGCTCTTCAAGTAGAAAAAAAGAGAGACAATGGAACAGTGGCATTCAGGCCAATAGCCATTGTAAAGGCAGATGTCAAAATTTAAGTGAAAATATTTGCAGACAGGCTGAACAAGATACTCCCCAGACACATACAAGTAAGACAAGCAGGGTACATATGAGGAAGGATGTCAGTGGGAGATTTATGGAAGCCTATGTGAGTCAAAATTAAAAGGGGCATGGATTGTCCTGTTTGATATTAAAAAATAATTTAACTCTGCTGGTTTGCAGTCCATCACCAAGGCATTTGATGGGAGTAGGAGTAGATAAGATAGTTGCATGGTGCATAAGGACCATATATAATCCACCAATCACTGGGCAGCTAACAAAGGCATACAAAAAGGCATGATGCAAGGGTGCCTGCTGCCACCTGGCAGTTTCATAAACTGTCTTGGATACTTCAGCTAGAGATATCAGGGTGGAAATGAGCACAATGGACAGAAAGTGTAAAGGAAGGAGAAAAGTCCAAATGTTTACCAGCAACTAAATCTGCTGATGGAAAACCTGGTGTGAGCATCAGAAGTGTCACTGGAACTCTTTGTTGATTTTAATATGGCACTAGGACTATCATACCTAAAAGCACTTTAGATGAGGATGCGAGAAGAGAAAGGGATGCAGGAAAGCTTAAGCCTGGGATCTTTGCAAGGCGGAAAGAGACATCTAGAGTTAGATGTTTGGGAGATGGTGGAAATGACAAGGAGAACAAAATACCAGAAATTAGTGAAAAAAGCGGAAGAGGTCTAAGAGAATGGAAGTGGAAGGTGAACATACAAATGGGCACAGTGAATGACATAAACATGAAGACTGAACACTAGGCTGGCTTTCTTCTGCAGCACACCTCTGCTGTAGTGATGAAGAGTGCTCTGAAGTAGATCCAGATTTGTTTAAAATTGTTTATAGAATGGGCAGGCCCATAAGATAGCAAATATGTGTCTGCAAAAATGACCAAAGGGAAGAAGATATCAGGTCCAAGTTTTTGTAGACATGCAGTGGAATTTAACATCAACAGGTGGATTAGGTAGACAGACAGTGGAGAAGGGTGGGCAGCAAAGACAAAGCTGTAGAAAGGGAAGGAGGAAGGGCAGCTCTAGAAAGAAAAGCTTATAAAAAACAGAAGGGAGAATTGAAAGAATCAGGAAGGTAGGATAGCTTTGATAGACAGCCAGCATTGCAAGAACCAATATGGGTGAGGGACACCTGGGCAAAGGGAGAATGGGAAAAACAAAAGCAGGAAGTAGGAAGGCTCTAGAAAATGAGGTGGGAGAAGTCAACTATGCAATGGCAGTACATCATACCATTCAAAACTGAATAAGATGGAAAGAAAGAGGAGGAATATGATTCAGTGAGATTGGGAAAAGAATGGAGGAGCTGGGGATTTTATTTTGATTTTGATTTTGATTTTACATTTGCTTATCGGGTAGTGAACTCAGCTCTGTGGACCACTTACAGACACAGCCTGGGTGAACATATCATAATATAAAGAATAGATAAAGTTATATACAATGTAATGCAGAGATACACAACTAATAAATCCTTGAGGTGTATATGAACTTTGCATATCAGAAAGAGAAAGGCAAGTTAAAAGCAAGGTGGATAGAAAATCATGTAATGTATAGGTTGTCACTTTGCACTCTGAAACAACAATCTCAAACAAAGTAGTGTAATTAACTAGCTTAAGTTAGTTGGAGACTAAGGAAAGGCAAGACGTAGAAAAGAAGAGAATTGCTAGGATGAATAAGAAAGCAGAGTAAAACATGGAAGGAAGCAGACCAATAAGAGGTGGAAAATGATACAGGATGAAGAAATAAGAATGGTAAAATCAGTTAAACCACAGAGCAAACAAGTTCAGGATATTGCATAGCTGGTATCATTTAAGTAATCTGAAGAGAGAAGGGAGATATAAGTGATGGAGAAATGGGAGCAAATTAGCTGAAATAATACACATGCTAAGCAAGTTTGACTGTGCTAGGAGCCTATGTGGCATAGAAGTTAAGGAATAGATAGAAAAGTACAGAACAAGTAGGAGCTCTACATACTAAGGATGGATTCAGGAATGGAAAGAAAAGAAGCCTACATCAGAATGCAAATGCTTATTTTTAGAGGAGATATTATAGTAGTTAACTATAAATGGGTAAATTAAGTGGAACAACCAGACATGAATGGATTAACGTTGCTATCCTAAGAACAGCATTGCAAGAAATAAAGCTGAGGAAAATGGGGTGTGAAGAAGAAGAAGGAGTTGGCTGTAGTAGACCTAATTAATGGAATATAGATGAAACTATGGTCAGGAAGATGGATCCTTCTGGAGGTCCCACCTGCAGACAAATATCAGGCCAGAACAAGGAAGAAACAAAGAAGTTATGTCTTACCATAACGTTTCATCTGTTTTGTTGATCCTCGTTCAGTCATTACGCATGGGTATCGGTTCCGAGCTTGGAACCGAGCCGGCCATTTTCCAAGCTCGCGTCACCTTCAAACTCTTGAGCTAAACTCTTACCCACAATCCCCCTCTCCCTGTTACCTCAGATTAAGTTTGCAAGTCAAAGAAGGTAGAGGCTACCTCTGGTCAAATAAACTAAGAGAACCGGATGGTGAGATCAACTAGAAACCACAGGAGGGGGAAGGAGGGAGGGTCGTAATGACTGAACGAGGATCAACAATACAGATGGAACATTATGGTAAGACATAACTTCTTTATCTGATATTGTTAATCCTCGTTCATTCCTTACATATGGGACAGAGTCCCCAGCTACCTCTATTCCTGGGAGGCTCTCATGGAAGGACATTCCTGAGCACCATAGAACCGAAAGATGCTCTTCCCCTGGAGGCCAAATCCAATTTGTAATGATTGATGAAGGTATGAGGCATAGCCCAAGTTGCAGCTGCACAGATGTCATGTAAGGAAGCTCTGGCATGGAAGGCAGCAGAAGTTGCCACCGACCTTGTTGAATGAGCTTTCATGGTAGTAGGCAATGAGATATTACGCTTGAGTATAAATAAAGGTCACACAGTCCTTCAACCATCTAGCTAATGTGACCTTAGCAACAGCAGATCCTAATCTAGGTCCAGAAAAGGTAAAAAATAACTGGTCAGATTTACAAAAGGGTTTAGTTCTGTTTAAGTAAAAATGGATTTGCCTGTGGATATCTAGGGTATGTAGGCAATACTCTCCTCTGTTTGAATGATTGGGAAAGAAAACTGGCAATTCAATGGCTTGATTAATGGACATTTCAGAGATCACTTTGGGCAGAAATGATGGATTAGTTCTCAGAGGCACTCTATCTCTGTGAAAAATCAAATATGGACTCTTGCTACATAAAGCTTGAAGTTCAGAAATACATCTGGCAGAAGTAATAGCGACCAAAAACAAGGTTTTCCATGACAAATACTTGAGGTCGCAAGAAGAGGCTGATTCGAAAGGTGACATTGTCAGAGCTTGTAGAACTAATGATAAATCCCATGGTTGAATAGGTTCTCTAAAAGGTGGCTTCAGATGATTCACACCTTTTATGAAGGTCTTGCACAATTTATGGGACATAAGAGAGAAATCTTGGACACCCGCATGAAAATTAGAAATTGCAGCCAAATGAACTCTAATGGTAGAGGCTGATAGACCCGATTGAAACAGGTCGGCCAGATAGTCTAGTATTATCGACACTGATGCTGAAAAGGGGTCTACTTGTTTATCTTTCAGCCAACAGGTAAATCTTTTCCACTTGCTCAGATAAGTAATTCTAGTGGAAGACTTATGAGAAGCAATGAGAATATCACGTGCTGGTAAAGAAAGATCATTCTGCCTGGCAATCAAGGGAATTGGAGTAGCCAAGCCGTGAGCTTCAGGCTGTTCAAGTTGGGATGAATCAGGTTCTGTGGGTGTGAGATCAACTCCGGGGTTGGATGGAGAATCCATGGTCGATCTAGTAGGTGTGGCCAAAGGAAGGGGAACCAAATCTGTCGAGGCCAATATGGTGCTATGAGGATCACCTTGCTCTTCAACTGACAGGCTTTCTTCAGAAACTGGTGAATGAGGGGAAAGGGTGGGGAATGCGTAAAGAAGACCCGAGGGCCAATCATGGACTACAGCATCCCTGGGTGACTGTCCCGGAGGGGGAATCAGGGTGAAGTAGTTGCTGCATTTGTAGTTGGTCTGGGATGCAAAGAGGTCGCAGCAAGGATGGCCCCAGTGGTGGAAGATCTCCGCTGCTATCAAGGGATTCAGGCACCACTCGTGAGGTTGAAGAATGCACCTGCTGAGTCTGTCTGCTATAGGTTCATAGGTTCATAGGTTGGTACTGGGCTATCTGCCTGAAGGCATATATTAGCCCAGCCACGTTGTGCGGTATTCACCGCCCCTTTAGTAGTTCCCTAGACCCTTGTACTAGCAGCTAGTACCCTTGGCCCCTATCTAGTAGTGCTGTTGGTGTGATCCCTGGTGTGAACTTTCTGTTACCCATCCACTCATCAAGGTTCCTCTTGAAGAGTGATAGTGAGGGGCTCTGTCTTATGTAGATCAGGACCCTGTTCCATAGTAATGGAAGTCTCTGCGAACGGAATCTATCCCTCCAGCATGTTCTATTCATTGTTGTGTTGAGGTTTATATCCCTAGAGCATGTAGCTCGAGTAGATTTGGTTTTGCTAAGATGAAGCATGTTCAACAAGTCTGGGTTGGACATGGCTCTGTACGTTAGACAGAGATCACCTCTGAGAAAGTGGTATGCAACAGAGAACAGTCTTAGCTTTTTCAATCGTGCTGCATAGGGCAACTGTTTGAGGCCAGTAATCCTCTTGGTTAGGTACCTCTGTGGTCTCTCCAGCTGCTGGAGATGTCTAGCCAGGTACATTCCAATTGGTGCATTGTACTCGATAATGGGTCTGATGAGGGAAGAGTAGAGGGGCACTATTACATCCTTAGATCTCGATGCAAACCCTTTCTTGATCAGATGGGTCACATAGAAGGATTTTCTAACCACTTTGGCAACATGGTTATCAAAGGAAAGCTGACTATCTACTTGGGTCCCTAGATCCCTTATTTCTTCTTCAGATTTCAGGGGATTACCTCCTATGTTGTAGTTTGCAAGTACTCTGTTTTTTCCAAAGGGGATTACTATGTATTTTTTTGCATTTAGCTTGAGACCATGGCTTTGACACCATGCATCAGTCTCATTTAGGCCATTCTGGAGGATCTCCATGTCAGCCGGAGACTCTATTATAGCACCCAGTTTGCACTCATCCACAAACGTAGTCAGCCACAGCCCTTCCGTGCTTGCCTGTACTTCTGAGAAGTATATGCCAAACAGGAAGGGCCCCAGGACAGAGCCCTGAGGCACACCACACGTTACTGGTCTGGATTCGGACATAGATCCCGCTACTCTTACTTTATGGGATCTGTCTGAGAGCCAGTTTGCAATCCATCTTGTGACATAAGGGTTTATGCCCAGGATGGTGAGCTTATCAATAATACCTGAATGGGGAATGGTGTCAAATGCTTTAGCAAGGTCAAGGTAAGCTGTGTGTACCTCCTTCCCTTATCTATAGCCTGAGTAATTGTCTCAAAGAAATCCACCAGGTTCAGCAGGCATGATCTGCCCTTGACGAAGCCGAACTGTGTGGGGTCCAGTGACTGGAGGTTCCCAATCTCTCCATTTATGAGTTCCATAATGATTCGCTCCATAGCCTTACAGATCAGACTGGTCAGGCTTATTGGTTGGTTGTTCCCAGTGTCAGTTATCATGTTGGAACTCCCGGGAATGTGCGTTGCTAGAAGAAAATGGTTGGTAGCCATCGCCCATTGCCATATCCTCATGGCCTCTCAACAAAGGGGGTAAGATTTGGTTCCACCTTGCTTGTTGATGTACCAGACCACTGCCATGTTGTCTGATTGAATCGCAATTGTCCCAGATGGCAGCAGGGGATGGAATGCTTGCAACGACAGAAACACCACCCTCAGCTCTAGAACATTTATATGCTGATGGGCCTCCAGTTCGGACCAAGTGCCTTGGACTGTCTGTCCCTGACATAGCCCCCCCACCCCATCAGGGAGGCGTCCATGGTCACTGTGGCCTTGGGTTGCTGGGGGGAGAAGGGGCGAGACCATTGTGAGAGATTGTGTGTCATCCACCAATTTAAATCCTGTTTGCATCCGTGGGTTACTCAAATCATGGCTGAAAGAGGATGCTGAAAAGGATACCACTGGGTGAGCAGTAGCCATTGTAGAAGCCACATGTGAAACCTGGCCAGGGGAACAATGGTAATGGAGGCTGCCATGGAACCCAACAGCTGTAGAACCGAGTGAGCCGTGGATTTTTCCTTTGAAAGGATTGGAATTAGTTGTTGCTTTATACTTAGAATTCTGTGCTCTGGAATAGCAGCTCTGCAGTTTTTTGTGTCCAAGATAACCCCTATGAATTCTGTCGACTGAGATGGGGTGAGATTGGATTTCTGCCATTTTATGGTTATGCCTAGCCTTTGAGCAGCGAGGAGAGAGTATGCCAGGGCTTTTCCAGTAGATGTCTGGTGGGGGCGGAAATGAGCCAGTCATCTAGGTATGGAAACACCTGGAATCCTTGAAGTCACAAGTGAGATGTGACAACTGCCATGCACTTTGTGAACACTCTGGGGGCTGTAAAAAGTCTGAAGGGCAGTACTCTGAATTGGTAGTGACTGGCTCCCGCACGGAAGCGCAGAAATCTTCTTGATGGCCTGTCCACCTTTATGTGGTAGAATGCATCTTGAAGATCTATCGAGCACATCCAATCATCTTTCTCCAAAAGCGGGAGGATAGACTGTATTGTGACCATCTGGAATTTTTGTACTCTCACAAACTTGTTCAATACACTGAGATCCAAAATTGGTCTCCAGTCCCCAGTTTTCTTTGGCACCAAAAACAGTCTTGAGTAGAATCCGGATCATATCTGGTCTGGAGGGACTATTTGGATGACTCTCTTTCTTAGCAACTTTTCTATTTCTAGTGCTGCTTCTTCCCTTTGACTGAGTGGAACATCGGGAAGAGTTTTTGAAGGGACAGGACAAAGATCGATGGGGGTATGATAACCTCTGGTTATAATCCTTTGTACCCAGGAATCGGTGGTGATGGTTATCCAGGCAGAAGGGTACAAGGAGAAACGTCCCCCAACCACCTCCAGAGGAAAGGATTTGAGCCTCTCTTCAGGAGCACTGGTAGAATTGACTAGGGAAAGAATCCCTGGAACCCTGGTTATGTGGACCCCCTCTGTTCTGAAAGGAGCATCTTCCCTGTGAGTTTCCCCCTCTGTCTCTGGGGGAGAACTCAGCCTGTGTGTCATGGAAAGGACCTTGAGATTTCTTGAACCATATCTTCCCACTCTTTTGGTTTTGGGAGAAAGCACGTTGAGGGGAAGAATAACGGACACCTATGGCAGAAAAGGTCTTACCATCCTGTTCACATCTGGCCAGTGTGCTTTTAACTTTGGGCCCAAACAACGAGGAAGCCTCAATGGGGGCATTAAGAAAAGAAGACTTAAAGGGTTCCACGAAGTTGCACAAGCACATCCAGGTGTGTCATCTCAAGACCGCAGTTGAACCCGCTGCTCTAGCTGCTCCTTCTGATGCATGAGATATCAGTTGCATAGAGGAGTTAGATATAGATTCAATGGTGGCCAGCTGAGAGGCCACTTTGTCACAGACCTCATCAGACATGGCACCAGCCAAGATTTCAGAGAGCTCAGAAGCCAGATCACTTTGAAGCCTGGTAAAATGTGCCATAAAATTCAGGGACCTGATAGCAAAGGTCACTGAAGCAAAGGTGCACTTCCCTATCCTGTCCAGGGCCCAGGACTCTGTTAGGCAGATGGACACTCTGGCTTTCTTCTTCTGCCAGATCCTTTTTTGTTGCGGCCGCCACCACCAAAGCATCCACAGGAAGACCTTTGGACCAATGGGGATCCGAAGCAGAAGGGGACAGGATCTTATCTGGCCTCCGGGGAATAGCTTCAATGGTATCAGGAGCCTTCCAAGCATGCTGCTCGATGAGCCGGACAAGTTCATTGGCAGGTGGAGTAACCCAGGCGGTAGGGGGCCGGGTACAAAAAGCCTGCAGGAACACAGATTCCTCAGAGGTCAGATTAGAGGACTGCTAGTCACCTCTCTGTTTCAGGATTTTGAGGATATCACCAAATGATACCTCAGAGGGTGACCGAGTGGATCCTTCCCCCTCATCGAAATCTGTGTCTTCGGTGAGGGACTCCTATGTGGAGTCCATGTGATTCCTCTTACATGAACTTTTCTGGTGGACCTCCTCAGCGGGAGAAGCTGCAGAAGACAGCAGAAAAGGGGATTCCTGAGGGAATATGTCCTGCAGCCCTTGCACCCATTGTCCGCTAGATGTGACTGGTGAGACCAGTGTACCAGAGGAGGGCAGAGGTATAGACAGTCCGGTATTGCCAGCAGCAGCGAAAGCCTTCTCCATCAGTTGGAAGGCTGATCCACCCGAAGAGGAGTGTATGTCTAGGACAGGGGTCACCCCCTCCCCTAAGTGGCTCAGCCTGCCGACCCGAAGTCCCTGGATGGCTGTGGAGCAGCAAGCTATGTGTGTCACAGCTGACATCCTGGGTCGTAGCAAAACTTTCCTGCCATGAAGGCAACTGTGGTTCCTTAGTGAGATCCATAAATGGAACCGCAAAAGGGGAATACTGTGCTATATCCATGGACTTCAAAGGCAATGAAGGAGGAGAATAAGAAGGGGTCTTTGGAGATGGGTGATCACCTCCCAAGGATGGATAGTTCCTGAGGGGTGGGATACCTCTGGCCAAGAGTACCTGGTCCACAAGACGCAACACATCATGTTCGCAAAGGCTTCTAGCGGACCTCATGGAGACTGAGGGAGAAACAGGCCTGTCCACAGAAGAGGCAGACTCAGTGCCCATCTCATCTGACTGCACCGAGGACAACGGTGCTGAGAGAGACTGGACTACTGTTGTCTGCACCAAAGAAGTCATTGGTGCTGAGGTCATTGTCTGCACCAACACAGGGATCGGAGCTGAAGTGGTTGTTGGTGCCGAAGCTGGAACCAACAAAACTGGAGTCAACAATAAAGGTGTCGGTTCCGAGGAAGATCTCGGAGCTGACATGGTCAAGGTCTGCACCGACTGAATGGTCGGTGCCGATACAGTGGTAATAGTCTGAACCGAGGAGCCCCTCGGTGCCAATATATAGAAGGCTGCAGAAGACGGAGCCGAAATCAGTAATACAGCCGAAGGCCTCGGTGCTGAAGGTCTAGGCACCAAAAGCACTGGGGCTGACTGAGAGAGCTCAGGAGCTGAAACTTTAGCCTTTTTAAGCTTTGATTGGCAGGAATCCCCAGCCGGGGACGAAGGCAAAGATTTAGCCTTAGTAGGAACATCCAAGGTTTTCTTATGGGCTCTAGGAGGGGTTGAGGCCTCTGACCCAGAAATAGCCTCTGAAAATGGAGATTTTAGAAGTTCCTTCAGTATCAGCTTGTTTTTCCTTTCCAACAAGGTTCTATTAGAAAAGTTCTCACAAATAGTACAGGGTGGGTCAACAGACAAATGGGAAGCTCCCAAACAATAAACACACAAAGAGTGTGCATCAGAAGTAGGCAGTATGTGTCCACAATCAGAACACCGCTTAAACCCTGGACTACCTTTCTTGTCTGCCATGACAGCAAATTAATTAATAGAAAAGGTACCAACAATGGTGCAAGAGAGTACCCAAAGGTATGAGAGAAAAAGGGAAAAGGATTACCAACAATGGTAAAGAGAGAATACCTCATGGTAAAAAGTGGTAAAGAAAAAGCAGAAAAACCTGAAGAAATTATGAACGCTAGATGCAATAGGGTAAGAGACAATAAAATATGAACTTTTCTGACAGAAAAGGAATCTGTAAAGCTATTAAACAACAATTGACTTCAAAAAAAGTAGCTTGACACAACAGAATGGCAACGTGGCAAACGAAATCTGAGGTAACAGAGAGAGGGGGATTGTGGTAAGAGTTTAACTCAAGAGTTTGAAGCTGATGCGAGCTTGGAAAATGGCCGGCTTGGTTCCGAGCTCGGAATCGATACCCATGCGTAAGGAATGAACGAGGATTAACAATATCAGATGTAATAATGCACTCAGTGAAGGAGTAGCAATCTTGTGCAATAAGCTGGGAAAAAGGAAAGGTCATCAAACAGAAATGGGAATACCATCCATTGCAGGGAAGAGTGGGGTAAATCTGAAAAGTCATCCAAACGAAATGAACATGAAATGTGTGATGTAAATGCTGCTGATTTGTATTAGAGTATACTGTTAGTTACTCAACTATTGTTATGTCCTTGCAACCTTGTTTGTGTTTCTCATGGGCCTTCTGTGTTCTATTACTGTATACATCTGTTCTCTTCTACTTGGACTCTACTTAGTTGTCATTATGCATGCACACTATTGTTTACTATACTCAGTCTGTAGATGCCAAGAGATGCACTACCGTGCATTCATTTCAGAATATTTTGTTCTGGATTGTGTCCTAGATGTGCGTACCATACTATGTCTGTTTGTTTATTTACTTAGCCTATTAACCAGGAGGTCCAACTGTCCAAATCTCACTTACAGTGGGCACCCAAGTAAAAAAGCCCTAGACATACAAGAGTTACTAAAGAAATGTCTATTATATGAATACAAATTGACTAACACAGAAATGATTACATATATATATATATATATATATATATATATATATATATATATATAGGTCCACTTTTAAATGCCGAAATCTCGAGTTTTAAAAAAACGAACCCAAAACATTGAGATTTCGGTATCTCGACATTTAAAAGTGGGGAGAAAAAAAAGACAGACACCTAAAATAAAGTGTTTGCAGGGGGCAAGACCCCCTGCAACCCCACACACCCCCTACTTAAATATACCAACTCTGAGATTGTGGTACAGTGACTAGAACAGTAATGCTCCTGTTGCATTTACTGTTCTCTTCACTGTAGTGTGATCTCGGAGTTGATATATTTAAGTAGGGGGGTGTGGGGGTGTGGGGGTGCTCTTTATTTTAGTTCATTTGTGTTTTTTTTTTTTTTTTTTTACTTTTAAATGTTGAGATACCGAAATCTCTATGCTTTTGGTTCATTTTTTTAAAACTCGAGATTTTGGCATTTAAAAATGGACCCATATAATATATATATATATATATATATATATATATATATATAAATATATATATATATATATATATATAAATAACTACAGCGACTACAGAGGGATTACTAGGACAATGAAGAAAATAAGTACATGTCAAGAAATGATAAGCAGCAGCTAAAGAAACTCGTGTGCACACCATTTACAATGATAACTGTACTTTTGTCTTTGCTACATCATTAATGATATAGGATCTAAGCAAAAGAAAGGGCATCAATGTAGAATGTATATTGTACATTCTACATTGAATACATATGGGTCTATATACAAAGAACAGCAAATGTATCTACAGCGCATTATCATCTACTTCATAAATGTAAGCAAATTGCAAATATACAAATCATACATAAAATCTACTAGGTAAAATGTATAAATACAGTAAATCCATCCCAACACCATGAGCCATACCTCCATTTAAGCCACTGGCCAGGAGGAGGACTTGAAAGCTTACAGTGAAGAGTCTGAGTGGATGGCAGCCAGGAGGGGTAATATTGAGTCAAATAGGTTCTAACACTCTCAGTTTAATTGAAGAGGGATCCATTCTTTGCTTTTATTGAAATGAAAGGAACAGTCTATAAAGATTATGTAAAGGTCAATAATGTCTGAGTTATGGTCAAAGCAGACTCCCAGGCTCATAAATTTAATGAGTGAACTTTTTCTAAAATCTGAGCTGGTGTCACAGCAAAGACCCAGGTTTGTAAATCGCTTGAGAGGATTTTTTCTAAAAACAGAGTGCTAAAGTCTCAGTTGTGTGAATTAAAACATACAGAATCTTTATGGTTAGAACAGTCATAATAAAATAAAGCAGTAATAGAGAAACTGGTAAAAGACAGCTCTAAAGAAATATTGCCAGTTGTAATCAAGAAGTAAGTATGCCAGACAGACCCATGATTCTGAAAGTTTTGTTATTCTAGTAAAGAAAATCTTTGGTAATGAAAGTTATATAAAGGGGACCCACTTATGGAAAATGTCACTTGCCAAAACAAAAAAGGGCAACTACACATATAATTTTGCCTTAAATGTTGAAAAAGTGGTCTTATTGATAAATTCTATAATGCTGATGCTAATTCTGATGAGAATGTTAAACCCATGGAATGTGATAAAACCTTGGCTAAAATGCATTAAACTGCATTCTTTTACAGTGCAACTGTCAGATTAACTGTATTCTATGCTAGTGGACAGAAATGAACTGCAGGAGTTGCTGGTCTATGGCAGTATGGTCATCCTGTGTATAAGGGCAATATATTTTTAAGCAGAAGACATTGGCAAAAAAGGGCTCTGGAAGTAGTGTGTATACTTGGGAAATAAAACAAATGTTATCCCACTGGGCAGATGGAGTTGCAAACTGAGTCTACTAAGATACTACACCCTGTAGAAGAGGTACCACATCTAACTCATATGATATGAAAACTGGGGTGAATTTTCTGACTTTAAAGAGTTGTAGAACCAGTGGGAATGGAGTAGCACGTTTGACAAACCCTGCCCTCAATTTAAAAGGGTAGACATTTGTGGAAAACAGCTTATAACCACAAACTTGTCATCCCCTGAATCAAAAGGAGAAGGATCAGTCCACAGTTGTGAATATTATGTCTGGGTTTAGTAGGAACCCAGTATACAGGGAAATGAAGAACATACAAACCTCCTAAAACTGCTTAGGAGGGGAGTAAACTAGATTGAGAACAGAGGTTCCTGAGGAAAATGTTAAAATAACCAGTAAACTTTACAAAAATGCTTTTCTACCCAGTGTTCCACTCAGCTCTGAGGCAGAACTGCCTGGAGCATCTTCTTGTTTGTTAGTATACACTGTAAGCTCCAGCTATTGTCTGCCTTATGTTGTACAGAATTGCTCCATAATTCAAGCAGAAATGGTTGGAGTGCTCTACTGAAAAACACACCTGGTGCCTATTAATGTACTATAAATCTCCTAAGGACTAGTGAAGGGAGAAACATCCAGGACAGCTCTGCCCTTGCAAGGAGACTGATATAACAACTTTAAAAGATCTGTGGTCCAAATGGGAATTCTAAAAATTCTAAGAATAATTTTTTTCTTCTCCATATCACAAATGTTTCAATAAGTTTGATTGGCATATGTGCCAGCTTACCAAGAGTCTATATTCCATCTGTTTCCTTTTGGCGTAATGCATACAGTATTGTAATCAAAAGAAGTCCCATGGCAGATGGAAGGGTTTATGGCTGAAAGGTGCAGCCTACATACAGTATCATCAGTCTTTTTTCTGACATTAAGATAGCTTTTAGGAGGATATTGCAGCCTGTGTCTATAAAACTAAAGTGTTTACGTCAGATAACAGGTAAAATTTTTGCAAACGAATAATCCAGCCCATCCCCGACATGATTAACTGTCTTATATCAACATAGGTTCATAGGTTCATAGGTTCATACTAGGCTATCTGCCCTAGGGCATTTATAAGCCTAGCCAGAGTATGTTTGGCGTTCGCCACCCATTTTAAATTAATTTTGCTATGCCCTTTTTCGAGGTTAGTATACTGTGCCTCTGTCTAACAGCGGCACAGAAGTGATACCTGGGGTAAACCTACGATCTCCCATCCACTCATCAAGATTCCTCCTGAAGAGAGTCAATGAGGGACTCTGCCTAACCTGGACTGGGATTTTATTCCAGAGTGAAGGGAGCCTCTGGGTTATGAATCTGTCCCTCCAGCATGTCCTATTTATTTCAGTGCTGAGGTTCAAGTCTCTCGAGCGTGTAGCTCGATGGGATTTGGATTTTTTGAGGTGTAGCATGTCCCTTAATTCCGGGTTGGACATGGCTTTATACGTCAGGCACAGGTAGCTTCTGAGCAGGCGGTATGCCACTGAGTAGAGCTGGAGTTTCTTTAACCGGGCAGCATATGGCATCTGTTTGAGCCCTTTGATCCTCTTGGTGAGGTACTTTTGGGGTCTTTCCAGTTGCTGCAGGTGTTTGGTAAGGTACATCCCAAAAGGGGCATTGTACTCGATTATGGGCCTGATGAGGGATGAGTAAAGAGGCACGATGACCTCCCCTAATCTAGATGTGAATCCCTTCATGATTAGGTGGGCTATATAAAATGTTTTTCTAACCACTTTGGCCACGTGGTTGTCAAATGAAAGATTGCTATCAACTTGGGTCCCCAGGTCCCTAATTACTTCTTCTGTACATAATGGATTACCACCTATGTGATAATTTGTGGGTACTTTGTTTTTGCCAAAGGGGATGACTATGCACTTTTTGGCATTTAGCTTGAGGCCATGGCTCTGGCACCAGTTGTCTGTTTCTATGAGGCCCTTTTGCAGGATGCTTGTGTCGGCTGGAGAGTCGATTATGGTGCCCAGTTTGCAGTCATCTGCGAACTTGGTCAGCCACAGTCCTTCTGTGTTGGCCTGTACCTCCGAGAAATATATACCGAACAAGAGCGGTCCCAGGACTGAGCCTTGTGGGACGCCACTTGTAACTGGTTTGGAGTCTGACATGGCTCCAGCAATTCTAACTATGTGGGTTCTGTCCTTGAGCCAGTTTGCAACCCATCTAGTGACATAGGGGTTTATATTTAAGCTGGTGAGCTTATCTATAATGCCCGAGTGGGGTATTGTATCGAAGGCTTTTGCGAGGTCCAGGTAGGCTGTGTGGACCACCTTCCCTTCGTCAATGGCCTTGGTGACTGTTTCAAAGAAGTCGACCAGGTTTAAGAGGCAGGATCTGCCCTTAACAAAGCCAAACTGGATAGGATCCAATGTCTGTAGGTCCCCAATATCTTTATTTATGAGGTCCATGATGATCCTTTCCATAGCTTTGCAGACCAAGCTAGTCAGGCTTATGGGGCGATAGTTTCCAAGGTCCATTGAGGCACCACCTTTGTGGAGAGGGACCACTGTTGCTGTACGCCACTCTTTGGGTATATCCTGTAGTAAGGCTGAGATTGAACAGTAGTTTTATGTTTGGATTTAGCTCTTCTTGGAGTTCATGTAGGACGCAGCCCGGGACACTGTCTGGTCCCATTGATGCTGTGTTTTTTGCTTTGGAGAGGGCGGCTCTTACCTGAGCATCTGAGATGTCAGCGGGGCAGCACTCTGCTGGGATAGATATTTGCCCTTTTGGTGGGGAGGGGGGGGAGTTTGCGCTGAACCTGTCAGCTAGGATGTTGGCAATGTCTGTGGGTTCGGTGTATTTTTTGTCATTTTGGACTAATAATGAGCATATCTGGGAATTCCCACCCAGGTTCCTAACATAACTAAAGAAAGCCTTGTGATTATCCTTAGTGTCCTGTGCAATTTTTCTCTCAAAGCTGGCCTTAGACGATTTTATGAGTGCCCTTAGTTTTTTGCTAATACTGATCAGAGATGCCTTCCCTTTTTGGGATTTTGCTCTATCATGTAGTAGCTTCCTCCTTCTATTGTATAGTTTGTTTATGGCTGGGGTCCACCAGACAGGACGTCTGCCTTTGGAGGATTGGGTCTTGGTTTTATTTGGGATTGCATGATCCATGCATTCCTGAAGGTGTTCATAGAATGCATTTATAAAGGATTCTGCGGTCAGGGCCATATTTTCACAGGCCCGGGGGCTTTGAAGGATTCCACTTCGGTTTTGAGGAGTGTGAAATTTGCTTTAGAGAAGTTTTTCACTGTGGTTTTCTGGGCAAGGGGTGGGGTCGGGATGTGAATATCCAGTGAGATCAGTTTATGGTCTGATCTTACCAGTGAGGGATACACTTCTGGTCTGGAGCATAGAGTCCCCATGTTGGTGATGATCAGGTCCAGTATGTTTTCCCCTCTTGTGGGAGTGGTAACAAGTTGTTCCATAGCATTTGAGTTTATGAATTCTAGGAACCTTTGGGCTAGGGTGTTGGAGCTAGAGTAATGCTCCCAGTCTATGTTTGGGTAGTTGAAAGTCACCCAATATAATGGTGTTTGGAGAGACCTTCATATTTTCCAGTGTTCTCAGGAAGGCCGAGTGGGGTTCCTGGGTTTGGGAGGGTGGTCTGTAGCAGGCTATAAACTGGAAGGCAGTTTTAGCCACTGTTAGTTGCACATGGATAGTCTCTGATGCTTCTTGCTTTACCACCAACCTGGAGGTGTGGGTATCTTTGATGAATATCGATACTCCCCCTCCTTTTGTGGTTCGGTCCAAGTTTTGGGGCCGAAAAGCATGGTATGAGGTATAACCTGGTAGTGCTGGGGTGCTCTTGGGAGCCCTGAACCAGGTTTCTGTTACTGCACAGATATCGATGTTCTCCATGCTAAGGAGAGTTTTAAGTGTGTGCATCTTGAGGTTTAGACTTCTGGCGTTGAGTAGCATTACTCTTAGTTTCTTATCCCTTGTGATACCTATGGAGGTGGGTTTGTCGTTTGAGCCTTGCCTAAAAAAGGCACTATGGGGGTAGCAAGAGCCTTTGCCAATATCCGAAAGCCCAGGGGTGACAGGTGCAAGCCGTCCCTAGCGAAGCATCATGGCTTGTCGAGCATATCATCCCAGGCTGACAGGCATTGGATCCCCTTTGAATGACACCAGTACTTAAGCCAATTGTTGAAATTGATCATCTTGTCTTCATATTGTGGCATCATTCTTGGTGAGGGTACGATGCTACTCAAGGTCAGGGTCATACTGGCCTGGGCTACATGCTCAGAGAGCTCCTCTATGTCTCTTTTCATGTAGTCCAGGGAGATACGTCTGAGGTCATTCCCACCAGCATGGACAATGACTGAGTCATATTTGTACTTGCCTTGGAGTGACCTGAGTGCTTGTGTTATGTGGCGGATCCTAGCGCCTGACAGGCTGTTCACCGTGACCTTCTCCTTGTTCAGCCTGGTGAGCGGGATGTCCGTGTGCCTGACGATAGAGTCACCTATTACAAGTGTATCAGGTGTGTTGTTTAGCCTTAAGGGCTGTAACTGTTTGGCACACTGGCTTTGTGAGATATGTAATGCACGTGTTTTGTTTTGGGGTAGCGGTTGCTTGGGTGTCTGCTTTGGAGGTCTCTGCTGCTTAGGCAGATCTTTATTTAGAGCCTCCGAGTATGTTTTTGTGTGATTATGTGTTTGGTTTGCTGTCGTGGTAGGTCTATGTGAGACTGGAATTGTAGTGAGTGTGGTTTCCTTCTCCTCCTGACTGGTTATGCCATGAGTTGAGAGAGCTTAGCCTCCAGTTTGGCTATATGGTTGCATCTCTCACATGTGTTGGAATTTGTTGGGAGGAGGAGAGGGTTGTCTGTGTACATGAGGCAGTTGTAACATTGCCTCAAGATTCCCAGATTCACCAGCTGGACCGGAGAGGAGATTGACAACTGACATTTGGACATGCTAGAATAATATTGGGAATTCCTTTATAATTGAACACAAGGGCCAATGGGGAGTGAGGGTGTAGTGCTTTTAATTTTTAGTGCTGACTTATATAATTGCTTTAGTGAGCAAGTGCCAGGTAACTTAAGTGCAATGTGTTACAGGTAACTTAAATGCAAAAACGACAAACAGTAACTTTCTTTCAAGTGAAACAAGGAAATAAGTACAGTAAGCAATGCAGATATCACTAGGGATCCACAGAAGCGCCGAGAAGCCGCATTTTAGGTGGAATTAGCTTTCCAGGGAAATAACAAGCAAACAAACAACAAGCATACTAACAAAGCTAGATTCAGCAGGCCTGGATCTAATCTATGCTACAGCAAACAAGGTGTACCAATTTCAATAAGAAACAGTTCAAATATGCAGGCACTGTAAACCTTTAACCAGAAATTCCCAGCTCAGAAGGGCAGAGTCCAGCCTCTCCTCCCACAAGAGTGCAGACCACGAACCTTCTTAATGTAAAATAACTGGGCTGAAGCCCAAGTGTATAAATCATAACTAATACACTTTAGGAATAACGGACACTGAGCTCTCAATCAGCAGTTCCCAACTTAGAAGGATGAAAGCTACCTGTCCTGCCACCACAGTGCATGCCACAAACCTTCCTAATGTAAAACAACTGGTCTGAAGCCCAAGTGCTTAATCCAAAAGACTTAGAATGATAGCTACACTTTAATCAAGTTACTACCAAGCAGTAATAAATACAATTGAATACTTTAAAGAATGCCTGGATTAGTGCTCAAGTTATACAAACAAAGCTAGATTCAGCAAGCCTGGATCTAGTCTATGCTACAACAAACAAGGTGTACCAATTTCAGTAAGAAGCAGTTCAGATATGCATGCACTATAAGCCTTCAACCAGAAATTCCCAGCT
Organism: Protopterus annectens; assembly: GCF_019279795.1. Lineage (NCBI taxonomy): Eukaryota > Metazoa > Chordata > Ceratodontiformes > Protopteridae > Protopterus > Protopterus annectens. Next base: position 1,969,735,457 of record NC_056739.1, read on the forward strand.
CAGAAGGGCAGAGTCCAGCCTCTCCTCCCACAAGAGTGCAGACCACGAACCCTCTTAATGTAAAATAACTGGCCTGAAAGCCCAAGTGCTTAAACCAGAATTAATACACTTTTAGAATAACAGACACTGAGCCCTCAATCAGCAGTTCCCAACTTAGAAGGATGTAAGCTACCTGTTCTGCCACTGCAGTGCAGACCACAAACCCTCTCAATGTAAAACAACTGGTCTGAAGCCCAAGTGTTGAAACTAAAAGGCTTAGAATGAGTTACACCAAGCAGTAATAAATACAACTGAGTACTTTTAAGATGACGCAAAAGCAAAATAAAGCAGGAAGAAACACAAGTACAGTAAAAGCAGATGATTTTTTTTTTTTTTTCAGAAAAGTAGCAAAAGCAGTAGTAAATACAATTCTCATGCAGTGCAAGCTGGCACACTTGAATATGTAGCAATATTAGTCCACACACAGTTTGAAAAAATGTAATTAAATTAAAAAGGACTAAAAGCAAGTGCAGAAAGGGTTAATTAGGTAGAATGCGGTAAAGAGATGGGCCTGGGGGAGTGTCTTAGATCAAATCTACAGTGCGGCAGGCACTGCAAAAGCCACCAAATTTAAACTACAACCAAGAACTGGGAGGGGGGGTGGGGAAAAACAGTTTCAACACAGATGTGAGGAATGTGCAAATTATAAAGCCAAAAAATATATACTGTTCTCTCTATATATATATATATATATATATATATATATATATATATATATATACAACAGATATCTAAGCAAACAATTTAGCTCTATAATACAGAATAATACAGAAAAATATACTCAGCTCTATATATTTGCAGATAGTTCTGTAAGGCTGTCTCTCAAACTAAGGTTCCAGTTTGAATGCAGATTGTTAATTAACAGGACACACAACACTAGCTCAATTATATAGCTGAAGACAAGGCAGGAAATGAGGGGGTGGGGAAAAACAGTTTCAACACTGATGTGAGGAATGTGCAAATTATAAAGCCAAAAAATATATATACTGTTCGTTCTCTCTCTCTCTATATATATATATATATATATATATATATATATATATATATATATATATATACAACAGATATCTAAGCAAACAATTTAGCTCTATAATACAGAATAATACAGAAAAATATACTCAGCTCTATATATTTGCAGATAGTTCTGTAAGGCTGTCTCTCAAACTAAGGTTCCAGTTTGAATGCAGATTGTTACATGTGACTTTTTTTTCTGTTTTCAGTTTACTTATATGCCAGCTGGATAGTTTCACTGGTCTAGCCAGAAGTCAAAGTAAACTTTATTGTTATTCAGAATCACACAAGTGCAAAGACTGAAAGAAATTCCATGTCTCTGAACTCAATGTGCAGACAACATATAGACTATTTTCACAGACATTTACACATATAACACCTAGCTATTACATCACGAACATGCAGGTAGACTAATACTGCACATAATTAGAAACACATTTTAACCCTTTTTCGCAGTGAGCACTTATTTGCATGAGACTTTAGTATTGCACAGGTACTTGGTTAAGGCATTGCATTGATCCTTGGACAGAAAGAGACATTTGAGTATTACACTGTGAACACTAGAGTATTGCACTATGGACCTTAGAGTATTGCACTATGGTTAACTTACAAACAAAAACAAAGGGTTAAGACATTGAGTTTTTAAAAATGAATTATTTTTTCATTATATCATGTGATTTTGTTTCTTATCATGTGATATCTATCATGTGTTTTAAGTACTTGTATATAAAGAAGTTGTGTGTTATTTTAAATTCAGTCTGAAGAAGTCTGCAGTAATTGAAGGAGACAAAAGCACTTACTGAAAGGTGTTTTATATTAAACAGTGTGTTTTACTCCAGCTTTTGGTGACTTCTTGGTGTTTGTTAACTTACAAATTTGCAACATGTATGGCACTGAAAGAAGAGATATTTTCCTGCACTGCTACTGCCCTAGATAGCCTATAAGTTAACAGTCATGGTGACTATTGCACTAAGTATTAGATGAGACTGGTAACCAGGTTAATGCACAATTTGAGACAAGCTATTACAGTTCCTACTGACCCAGATAGCCATCATGGAGTGTAGTTGTTATTAGAGTTCAGCAGCCTGATGGCGTTAGGGAAGAAGCTGCTCTTGAATCTCATAGTTCTGCAACATATGCTTCAGAAGTGCTTCCCAGATGATAGATGCAGGGAACAGTCTGTAAGCAGGGTGAGTGCAGTCTTTAATTATTCCTCTGACCCTGCCAAGACATCTGGATAAGTACAAGTCATGGATAGGGGATAAGGTGGTTTTGATGATCCTCTTGGCTGTCTTCACCACTCTCTGGAGGGATTTGCACTGAGAGGTAGAGCAACTTCCATACCATATTATGAGGTTGTTCATCAGGATGCTTTCTATTGTACCTCTGTAGAAGGTAGTGAGAATTGTTGATGGGAGATTCGCTCTCCTCCCTTCTCAAAGAGTGCAATCTCTAGTGCACATTCTTGACTATGGCATTTGTATTTGTGTTCCAAGACAAGTCCTCATCGATGTGCACTCCCAGAAACTTTGTGCTTCTCACTCTTTCCCCTGTTTCCCCACTGATGGTGAGGAGAAAATGTTCCTTGCGATTTTTCCTGTCGTCCACAATTATCTCTTTTGTCTTGTTCATGTTTAGTGCTAATTTATTTCCACACCAGGTGATCAGTTGTTACACCTCATCTCTATAAGCTGTTTCATCATTGTTACTGATAAAGCACACCACTGTTTGTGTCATCAGTAAACTTGATGATGTGATTTGTATTTTACCTGGCTGTACAATCGTGTGTTAACGGTGTGAACAGCAAGGGATTAGTACACATCCTTGTGGAACTCCAGTGTTGAGTGATGCTATCTGAGGAGTTATTTCCTGCACACACTTTCTGAAGTCTGTCTGTGAGAAAGTCAAGAATCCAGTTACAAAGTGGAGTGTTGATCAGCTTACCTCTCAACTGTCCCTGATTTTCAGGGATGTCCCTGATTTTGACTCAGATTTTAACTCTGTCCCTCTTAATCCCTCCTAAAACTAGTGACTTTTGGAGGAAAGGTGGTGAATTACACTTAATGAATAATGACAATAATTAAGAGTTATAAACTTCTTTTACTTCAGAAAATGTGTATTAATTCATATGCTCTGATTCTGTCAATGTTTCAAGTTAATAACACTAATATTTTAAAAGTGTCCCTGATTGTCGCTGATTTTTTTTCTTGACTTGTCCCTGATTCTGTTGAAATTTGCCCCCAATTGGTTGAGAGGTCTAGTTGGAGTAGTTTCATTTACCAGATGAAGAGGGATGACCATGTTAAAAGCAAAGCTGAAGGCAATGAATAGTACCCTCAAGTAGGTATTTTTATTCTCAAGGTGTTCCAGCAATAGATGGAGTGCTAGAGAGATGACATCTGCCATAGAGCAGTTTGCTCTGTAAGCAAACTCCAGAGGGTCAAGATCAGCAGGCAGCCCAGATGTTATGGTGTCCTTGACCAGCCTTTAAAAGCACTTCACCACTGTGGAGATGAGGGCTACAGGGTGGTAGTCATTTAGGGAAGATGGTGGAGACTTCTTTGGTAATGGAATGATTGTTGTATCCTTGAAGCATTTTGGAACTATTTGCTGACTCAGAGAGTTATTGAAGATATCCGTGAGGACATTTGTTAGTTGCACTGCACAGTCCCTGAGCACATGCCCTAGGATGTTGTCAGGCTCAGCTGCTTTTCTCATATTAACACTGCAGAGTGTCCTCTGGACATCAGCTGGGTTGAGGGTGAGCATCTTCTTGTTATGGCCGTTGGACATTTTCTTCGCTGTTGTTCTGTTCCCTTCCTTGAATCTGCTGAAGTAGAAAACTCAGAAAACCTCCTTTGCCATAAACCAGGCTATGAGGACAAGAATAATTAGAAATCTGTATGGACAGGTAGCCAGTCAACCAGCATGTTCTTGGAAGGAAGAAGGAGTATCCTGAAAAAGACTATATAGACATACGGTACATTCCTCTTAAATGTCCCTGATTTTGTCCTGTCCCTTTTAAACGTGTTGATTTTCTAGTAAGTTGCTGAGAATCACAGTCAGTCAATAATACCAGACATTATATATTCACAGTTATTATTGTTCAGAAAATGCATGTTACTGTAAAACCTGTTGCATTACATTTTTGAGAGATGAGAATAGTATTTAAAAATTGCCCCTAATTTGGGACTTTGTCCCCCAATTATTTTTGTATTAGACCCTGACTCCTGAGCAAAGGGGCTGAGAACTATGACAGGGTGTGCATGAAAAGTCCACACAGACAGTGACCAGAGATCAGAATTTAACCCCAGACCCTGACACTGTAAGGCAGCAATTTTTAACAACTGAGCCTGTATGCTGCACAACACTTAAATTAGCTATTAACAGCAGTTATCCAAATAACACTGCATTCTGAATTATTCATTAGAGTCATTGCAGTTGAAAGAATTGTAAATATGTTGGCAGCTGGAGTTAGGACAGACAATTATTTTGTACTGGCAGAGTCTGATGGGATAATCAACACAAATTTGCTTTGAATAGGTAGAAGACAAAGAAGAGAGCTTTAGATGGTTATCTGTAGCACCTAGATGTCAGCAAGGAGAAAGTATGTGGTGCATCCCTAAATCTTCAGAGAAAATAAACTGTCTCTTACAAAGCACAAGGACTGCACAGGTTTTGTCAAAAACTATTGCTTCACTTTTTTAAACAGCAGCAGCAATGTACAGAAATGACTGCTACTGACAAAAAAAGACTAGCCTGAAGTGCCCTCCGGTGGCCACTGTGGGAAGGCACGATGTTTGACTGGTTATGTATTTATTTTAAATATAGTTTATTATTGACCAGTTATTACTTTTTCATTTGTTTTTATATAAATTAGTTTTCTTGCTCAGACAAAGAAAAAACTCCCACAATGTGCATTCAGAGGTTTGGCCAGTGAATTGGCAGACAGATTATTAGTGCTGAGCCATGTAAATTTTTAGTGCACTATAAAAAACTACACTCTCATTTCATCCATCTTTTATTCCTTTTTCATTTTTTCCTAGATTCCTCCCTATTTACATATGAAGCTGGTATATTTACCAATCAAACATCAGGCACAATCTCTAGATAATGAATCTTCTGTTAACTGACTTTGAAAATATCTTACATAAGGCTGTTTTGACAGTAGAGATTGTAGAAATATCAATATGCCTTATCTTAAAAGTAAACAAGCTAGCATATCAATAATGCTTTTCTCCTTAAACGTTTCTGTTTGAATAATGCTACTGAGTGAGGCATGGTGCTGAGAAAAAAATTCTACCACCTTAGAAAAGTAAAGTTGTATAAGTAAACTTATAACAGTAGATGCATAAAGCTTAGGCTACTGCAACAGTTGTTGTTGTCTTTCGGCTTTTCCCGGTTAGGGGTCGCCACAGCGGAACTCCGGTCCGCTAATGATTGGCAGTAGATTTTCATGAACGTCAAGGTGCCAGCTTGACGTTCAACCTTCAATGAAGGCACACCCATTTACGCATGTCTTTCAAACGCCCACCCAACTGTGGGGAGGACATGCAGACTCCACACAGAAGGCACTCCCCGCACTCCAGCCGAGAATCGAACGGGAGAACCTTTTGCTGTGAGGCAACAATGCTACCGCTGCACCACTGCAGCAGTGATCATTTTGAATTGGTATTCTGCTTTACACTTCTTGTGGGTTATTTGTAGTCAGGAATGCCTGTAGAAAAAAATAGAGTAGCCAAGGTTTTTGGAGCTTTTCTGGACAAGTCATTATGTAAAGATCTCCACAACGACAAAGCCAACAAATTTGAACTGATAAAACAGAAACCAGACAGGCTCCACGACAGTCAAAGGCTTTAATAGGCAAGCAACGGAACAGAAAAACAAACACCTGACAAGTAAAAGTTAAGCAAATAAAATGGACTTGGCGCTTTCACCCATCCATCTTCATGGGCATCCTGTTATGTAAAGATGCTCATTATGTAAAGATGTTCATTAGTTAAGGGGAGTCATAACAATCAATGTATCAAGCATATTTTTCTTTAACAAAACATTTAAAGAAAGATCCTGTCGTTGAAGCTACTTGTTATCACCAGTGAGTAGCTCAGACATAGAAAATTGCACACTAATATCAAACTCCTGCTGGCTCAGTATGAAGTAACACTCCAGAACATGTAGCAGGTATGAAAATACAGGAGACGTGCATTTCAAGCTAGTCACACAGGATCCTTTTCCCTAAGGAAAATGGTACCAAACCTATGATATCCTGATCAGCAAATCGTGATATGAAAAGAATGCAAGAGTTTTATAGTTTTAACTCTTGTACTTGAGCAAAAGGCATAGCACCACCAGACCATTTTTTATACAATCTGTTTTCTTGTTAACCAGCCATAGCATTGAAAAGTCAGCACCATATATCCTGTTATTGTAACCTCATATATGAAAAAAAGGTGTTGTATTATTTAGTTTGTTAGTGCATTTATTTTTTAATGACCACCCAAGAGAAACAAGTATTAAAATTCATAATATATATAGAAATTAAAGTCAGTGCCTACAATTTCCAGTCAGACAATCACTTATTTCCTTTTGCGGGTGAGGGTCTTGGTGGAAGCAGACTCAGCAGAATAGAAAATTCCCATTCCTCAGCCAGAGATTCCAGCTTATCCTGTTGGATCCACACCATTCCCTAGACGGTTGAGGCATAGAACCCCTTCAGCATGTGCCAGATCTGCCCTTTTGCCTCTTCATTGTGATGTATGCCCAGGACAATTCCACCTGAAGCCAGCCAAGAAACATTCTTATAAAATGCCCAAGCTACTTAATTTGGTTCCCTCTGAACACTAGAAGCAGCAACTCTACCCCCCTCCCCCAAGAGTGTACCAGATTACAATCCCGTCATTCTTTCACTTAAAAATAACCTACTTTTTAACCGGTTAAATCCAGAATTTTACTTTTCTGATAACATCAGCGGCTGGTAGCCGTAGGTGAGGATGGAGACATGGAACAAACAGTAGAATGAAAGCTTTGCCTGAGCCTTTAGCTCCCATTTCATCACCACTAATTATCCCAGTCCTGCTGGGCTGCAGCTAATGTTCTAGTCCACTTGTTAGTATCCTGCCTCCTTGCCCTTAATTTTAACAAGAAAACATATTACTTAATTAAATTCCTCCTCCTCCAGGAGACAATATGTCACTACAGAAGAGATCAAGCCATTGGTTTTGTAAAATCTTTCTTATTTCAGCCACTTTATACTCATCAATGTGTTTCTCTTGTGCATGTCAGCGGTTTTAAAACTGAAAATTATAGGCCTATAAGCTTAATCAGCCTTTTCTGCAAATATTTTGAGAAAATCATGATAATGTAATACAAAGTTCAACTGGCAAAATATATTATGGTATACACCAGCATGGGTTTTCTTCTAGATGGTCTGCTATTACAAATCTAATAAGTTTATCTTCTGATGTAGCCAAGTCTTTGTCCAAAGGTCTGGTAGTGGGTGTGATTTATTTTAACTTAACTAAGGCCTTCATGTTGGTTTCTAATCAGCAAATTGTTAAAGCCTTAGAGAAATGGAAAATCAATAAATATGTTTTTTTCAATGGAGTACTCAGGGCTCAGTTTGGGGCATATTTTTTTATTCTATATATTTATGTCCTCTTTTCCAGCTGTGGGTAAGTGCTAGGTTGAAAAGTTTGCTGATGATGCCAAGATTGCTGATATTAGGGATCGAGATGAGATTCAACACTGTTTTGATAATTTATTTGAATGGGTACTGTCATGTGGAATGCATGTTAATGGGTCTAAGTGCATGGTGCCACATATGGATAGACAAAAGTTAGGTTACCCATACACTGTTAATAGTACATTTAGCAAGGAATGTCTTGACTATGAAGATTAGGTATCATTAGTGATAATAAATTAATTTGTGAAGTGCAAGTGAATAATATCTTGTGGAACACACATTCTACACTTAAAGTATCTCTAAAAATTCCCCAAGGTAGAAACTGAAGGCGTACTATAAAGCTCCCAGACTGCTTGTGTAAAAGTTCTCACCACATCACGAATCTAGCAAATTTAAACGCTCCCAGTTATAAGTAGATTAAACTCCTTTATTAGTGAAAAGCCAAGCGACATGAACATTCAACACATATGTTTTCATTTTGACCAACTTCATCAGATGTGGGATCAAATAAATTAACACAATATTTAAACTGATTCAAATTCCAAAAGAACCAATCAAGTCATACTATTTAGCATATTTAATTGACATTCAAAGAATCTCATTACATAAAGTACTTCTTCTTAGAAAGTTACTCAGTGTGAATAAAACCATTAAATGGGTAATGATTGTTCCCTAACCATAAATTTATAAAAGCTTTAATAACATTTTAATAAAACCTTAAATAAAAACCTTTATAAATATCGTAAAATTATGTTTAAAAATGTGTGTATTTGTTTTCCTTATAGGAAGACATCATATAGGCATTAGCAACATCTTCTGGCTAAATATTGATATGACACTTTAACAGAACCTTTCTATAGCCATTTCTTAAAATACTTTATCTAAAATTCCTGTTTCAGTTTCCATTATTAACATAATAGTCTAATGTATGTAATAAAATAACACAGATTTAAAACCAAAGAATCTCTAAAATATTACAAAGGTGTTATACATAAAACAATGAAAGTAAATATTTAAGTTTTGTTTTTTAAAAAACAGCTTTAAAATTTATTCATTTGGAGCATCCACCAATGCCGATTTTTTCACTCTGGAAAATATTTGTACTTTTTATATCTGTTGGACATTGATTTTAAAATAATGCATCATGCTGCTATAACTTGGCTGCCCTAAGTTTGAGGAGGGGAGTAACAGAAATACATTCATTTAACCCTGGCCATTTATTAGCTTGTAAGGTCATCTGCCACCAGAGTTCTCTGTATTCTATTTTTTCCTCCCATAAACCTCCCGACATCATTTTTCACCTTCTCTAACACAAAAACTAAAAAGTGAGCATCATTGCATTCCCGTTTATGTTTATAAAGGGTGTTGTTCTCCTTCTATTTTGTATATCATATACATCTTCATATATTCTTCTTCTCAATCTCCTTTTGGTCTTCCCTATATAAAATGCCTGGCAGACCTCACATTTTGCCAGGTACACTAGACCAAAATTAGAAGTTATGTACCTACCATAACGTTCCATGTTAGTTGTCTTCTTCTCGCCTTCTTTCTTGCTGGATGGGTTCGGAGCCAATCCTTGGCTCCGACTCGGCCACTCTAAAAGCTCGAGAGCTAGTTCCACCGGCTCGAGGCTCCCCTATATCCCACAATGCTAGGCGGTAACTCCTCAGATCTCATTTGAAAGCTAAAGCCAGCAATAAAATTCCATAAGGAACAAAGAAAGAAACTCTTCTAGGTCTGTCCTGGCTAGGGGGAAGGAGGGTGGGACGCAAGAAAGAAGGTGAGAAGAAGACAACTAACATGGAACGTTATGGTAGGTACATAACTTCTAAATGTTAAGTTGTCAATCTCGCCTTCATTCTTGCTGGATGGGACCGCATCCCTAGCACCTTGTCCCGGGTGGCCTATCAGAACAGACTCTTGAGTACAGTGGAACCAAAGTTGGCTCGGTCTGTAGAGGCCAAGTCCTACTTATAATGAGAAATGAAGGTATGGGGAGAAGCCCAAGTAGCTGCAGAACAAATCAAATCAATAGGCAGCCTATCTTGGAAAGCTACAGAAGTGGCTAAAGCTCTAGTTGAATGAGCCCTGGGTTTGGATGGCAACCGTTGATGTCTTATCTCATACACTAGGGTAATCAACGAAGTAAGCCATCTAGAGAGAGAGACTTTAGAGACTGGAAGGCCCATTCTACCTTCTGCATAAGAAACAAACAGTTGGTCAGACTTCCTGAATTGTTTGGTCCTGTCTAAATAGTACCTAAGTTGGCGATGAATATCTAAACAGTGTAACTTTTGTTCTGACCTATTAGAGTAATTTGGGAAGAAAACAGGAAGCTCAATGGTTTGGTTCAAATTTGCCAATGAAGCTACTTTGGGCAAAAAAGACGGGTTAGCAAGGACACCCTGTCTTTATGTATTCATAGAGCATGGAGTTCGGAGACTCTTCTAGCTGAGGTGATAGCTACTAAAAAGAGTGTCTTCCAGGAAAGTAATTTTATAGAACATGAAGCCGCAGGTTCAAAGGGGGGAAGAATTAAGGATGCCAGAACCAAATTGAGATCCCATTGAGGAGGAGGATCTCTGATGGGTGGTTTGAGTAGAAAGACTCCCTTTAAAAAGGCCTTGCAGAGTTTGTGAGACATAATAGAGGACTCTGAGACTCCAACATGAAAGTTCGAAATTGAAGCCAATTGAACTCTAATGGTAGATGGGGACGAACCTGCATGGAAAAGTTCGGCTAGAAAGTCTAGAACTGTTTGAATAGAAGCAGTGAAAGGATCTATATTCTTTGACTGTGCCCAATAGGAAAATCATTTCCACTTGCTATGATAAATCTTCCGAGTGGAAGATTTATGAGAGGCAATCGAGATATCTCTAACTGAGTGAGATATCAAAGGAAGCCTGGCTAAGGACGGAATTGGAGGAACCAAGCTGTGAGGTTCAGGGAAAGAAGGGAGTGGTGCAACTGACCCGACTGATGGGTCAAGAGGTCTGGAACTGGGTCCAGATGCCAAGGTTGTTCCAACAGATAATGGTGAAGAAATGGGAACCAAACCTGTCGAGGCCAGTAAGGAGCAATGAGGATCATGGAAGCTTTCTGAGCGATGGCTTCCTGAATTAATTGAGATATCAGTGGGAAGGGAGGAAAGGCATATAGAAGTCCCTGGGGCCAAACGTGTACTAAAGCATCTCTGCTGGGGTGGCCTGGTTGGGGAAAGAGGGTGAAAAAATCGTCGCACTTGCTGTTTTGGGGAGTAGCAAAAAGGTCGCAGCAAGGCCTGCCCCACTTTTGAAAAACTTTCTCCAACACTGAATTGTTCAGAGACCACTCGTGAGGCATGAGAATAGCTCTGCTCAATTTGTCTGCAATCACATTGGACTTCCCGGGGATGTGTGTTGCTAACAGAAATCGCTGAGAAGAAATCGCCCATTGCCACAGTCTGAGTGCCTCTCGACATAGGGGGTAAGATCTGGTTCCACCTTGTTTGTTGATGTACCACACTACAGACATGTTGTCTGTTTGGATTGCTATAATTCCCTTGGGAAAAGAGTCTTGTAGGGCTTGCAATGCTAGAAGCACTGCTCTCATCTCTAGAACGTTTATGTGCAAGTGGCACACGAACGGTTGCCACATGCCCTGGACTGTCCTGCCCTGGAAATGCCCCCCCACCCGATCAGGGAGGCGTCCGTTGTCACTGTAGCAACCGGAGGGGGAGGGACGAAAGGTCTCCCTAGGAGGAGCTGAGGAGATGTGATCCACCAAGAGAGATGATTCTTGCACGATTGAGTTATCCGAATTGGATGGGACATTGGGAGGCTTTGGTAAGACCATTGTGTGAAGAGCATCCATTGTAAAATCCTCATATGGAAGCGTGCTAATGGTAGGAGAGGGATGGCCGCCATAATCCCCAAGACTTTCAGGATCTGTCTGGCTTTGACCTTGTTGGTCTGCAAGATAAGAAAGACCTGTTTGTGTATGTCTGCTATCCTCTGCTCTGTGAGTCTGGCTGACATCTTGACTGTGTCTAGATTTGCGCCTATGAAAGTAATAACATGACAAGGCGACAAGACAGACTTTTCGTAGTTTATTGAAATGCCTAGCGCCTGACATGTTCGAAAGGTGTAGTCTCTGGCGAGGAGTAGAAGATGCTTGGTGGGGGCTGTAAGGAGCCAGTCGTCTAAATAAGGAAACACCTGGAATCCTTGTCGTCTCAGATGAGAGGCTACCACTGCCATGCATTTGGTAAACACTCGAGGGGCTGTAGTGAGACCAAAGGGCAGGGCTCTGAATTGAAAATGACTGGTTCCCAGCCTGAAGCGGAGAAACCTCCTGGAACGTCGATTCATCTTGATGTGATAGTATGCATCCTGGAGATCTATAGAGCACATCCAGCTGTCCCACCCCAAAAGGGGAAGAATGGACTGCAGTGTGACCATCCGGAACTTTGTTTTCTTGATAAACTTGTTCAAGTTGCTGAGATCCAAAATGGGTCTCCAGTCCCCTGTTTTCTTTGGAACCAAAAAGAATTTGGAGTAGGTTCTGGATCCTACTTGGTCTGCTGGCACTGGTTGAATGGCTCTTTTTGCGAGCAGCTTTGAAATTTCTAATGCTGCTTGCTCCCTTTGACTGGGTGGAACGTCTGGAAGGGATTTTTTGGACAGCTTCGGAATGAAAAGGAAAGGGATTCTGTAGCCTTCGGAAATGATAGACTGTACCCACTTGTCTTGAGTTAGGGATAGCCAGGCTTTTGGTACAGTGACAACCTTCCCCCGACTGCCTCCGAAGGTGGACAGTTGGGCAACACCTCAGGGATGCTGAAAGGGCTTGTCGGAAAAGGATTCTCGACTGCCCTGATTCTGCGGGCCCCCTCTGCCTCTAGGACGGAATCTACCATTGTTGTTCCCCCCTCTGCCTCTAGAGGGGAATCGACTCTGTGCATCAGGCAAGTCTCCTTGAGATTGTTTACGGAACCACATCTTTCCCCCCTTCTGACCTTTGGGGTAAGGTCTAGAAGGAGTAGAAAAGCAGACTCCGACGGCAGAAAGAGTTTTGCCATCAGTCTAGCACCTAGTCAGGGTTTCCTTCACTTGAGGACCAAAGAGGGATGATCCATCAAAGGGGGAATTAGTGAAGGATGCCTTAAAAGGGTCCGCAAAGTGTCAAAGTCGCATCCAGGCGTGCCTACGCAAGGCTACACCTGTACCTGCCGCTCTACTTGCTCCATCAGCCGCATATGAAAGGAGGCGCATGGAGGAGTTGGTTATAGAATTAAGGGTAGCCAGCTGAGAGTTCATCCTATCCTGAAAACCCGCAGCTGTTGGGTCCTTCAACATTTCACTTGCTTCCTTAAGTAAGTCCCTCTGAAGTCGAGTAAAATGACACAGGTAATTCAGCGATCTCATAGTAAAGGTCGCTGACGAGAACATCCACTTCCCGTACCTGTCCATCGACCTAGACTCCTTATTAGGAGGATGAACAGGCACCGAAGGATCAGCTAACTCCTTTTTGTTAGCCGCAGCCACCACCATAGCATCAACAGAGATGCCTTTGGTCAGAAATTCTTTATCCTTGGGGGCCGTGATGAATTTTGATGGTCTCCTGGGGTGGGTTCCACTGAGTCAGGAGCCACCCAAGCCTTCTTTGCCACCAATTGCATAAGGGGGTCAAAGGGAGGGGACACCCAGGAGGTGGAAGGGCGAGAGCCAAACGCCTCAAGGTACACTGATTCATCCTCTGAAGGGTTGAGGGCTGGCCAATTGCCCCTCTGTTTTAAGATTTCAAGGATGTCTGCAAAGGAGACATCTTCAGAGGGGGAACGAGGGGAACTTTCAGAATCTTCTAAGTCAGTGTCAGAGGTGACAGACTCAGGGGAGTCAATGTGCTTCCTCTTACACTGCCTCTTTCTAGGGGGCTGTCCTACAGGGTCAGGAGAGACCTCGGAAGAGGAGGAGATCCCCACAGGGGAAACTTGAGGAGCTGGCTCTCTACGGTCGGGGATGAGAGAGTGAGTCGAAATCACTGGAGGCACCATAGGGGGAGGGGCAGAAAGAACCGACTGTGGAGTAGAACCTGGTTCTAACACGCTCCTCATGACCTTGAAGGCATCCCTGTCAGGCAGAGCCGGAGGTCTCCATTCCGAAAAACTGAAAACCTCCCCCGGCACTGACAGTGATGGCAGCGAGGCCGATGTCGGAGCCGAACTCACCAGCGCCGAAGCACCGAGATGGAGAGCGGGGTTGGACAAGGGTCCGATGCCACTTGCCCCCTCGGAGCCAACGAGGGAAGTCCGGCGCCGAGATTCTTCCAAAGAACTTATGAAATAAAAACCACAAACAAAACTGGAAATAAAAAACGGCCACACGAGAAAAAGGCAAGCTTCAAGGCTGAACAAATATAAACCAGATAGCCGTTTATTCAGTATTCAGTGAGCGCTTTCGGTAGGGAAAACTTCCCCACCTTCTTCAGACAAATATTTTACAAGTCTGATAAAATCTCAAACAATTAAATACTATACATTGCTATGACATCACAACTAATTGTTACCAATAAAACAATTAATTAACTTAACTCTAAAAATCTTTTAACAAGCATAAAATACATAAAATGTATACATGTATTTGATACATAAAATGTATCCAACCCAAAAGATTAGCAGCAAGCAGGCAAGATATGTTGAAATAAGATTATGAAAATAACCCCAAACTCCATTTCACTGGTGTATATCAAATACATAAATAAGCCTTCAAATTAACTCTTTCAAAAATTATCTTTCAAAAATTATATACCATAACATAACCAACTACACTAAAGTAGTTAATGTTAAAAATATCAAAATTACTAACACCCAATATTCAATTGTATCATTATATGGATGTATATATATAAATATGTATAAATGTGTATAACTATGTATAAAAATTAGCTACTTTGAAAACCCCCCTTCACTTTACAATATATATATATATATATATATATATATATATATATATATATATATATATATATACCAAAATATGTATATATATTTTAAAAATTATTAAAAAATTATTATTGTTATCTACCTAAAGCCAATAATTTAAGAAAACATTTGATAGACAATATCTCATTTAGACCTGGAACAGTATATGAGGCAGTACGAATCTGCCACAAAGCTTCCTGTTGTTCTAACACTATTTGCCAGGGACCCCCTCTCACCTGAGGTTGTACTTGTTGTAGCACTAAAAAGAGAAAGGCATGATCTTCATTATGGGAAATATGTTTTGCCAGTGCGTTATTTAGATCTCTTTTCTCAATAGCGTAAAGATGTTCATATAATCTTTTTTTGAGTGGTCTATCGGTTTTGCCTATATAAAAGGCCGAACATTTTTTACATACTGCCGCATAGACCACTCTATTAGAACTACAATTGAATGTTCCATTAAGACGATATTCTTTCCCAGCCAATTCGATGTTGTTGCCATCATAAATATATTTACAATATTGGCAAGCACCACATTTTCTCATCCCAACATTCTTGTTGTTAGGTTTAGTTTTTCTAAATTCTAACAGTTGTTTCAAATTTTGACCTCGCCTATAAGTTACAATAGGCCTTTCACCTACCAAGTTAGCTAAATGCTGGTCATCTAAGATGATCCTCCAATTCTTTCGGACAATATTAAAAATTGCATTGGCATCAGTACAAAAAGTGAAAAAAAAATGACAAGTTAGAAAAATTATTGTCAACTACAATTCTACTAGTTATATTTCCTCCTCCAAAGAGTGGTTTAAAATGTCCGGACTCTCTTTTTGTATACACTTCTTGTTTTAAATCCTCCACAAAATTAAAAGGGTAGCCACGTGCCAAAAACATGGATTGAATGTTCTCACATTCAGTTGTAAAGTCTACTGATTCAGAGACCATTCGAGCTGCCCGGACAAATTGACCTTTGACTACACTTTTTTTCTGATGTAAAGGATGAGAGCTAGTAAAATATAAATAAGTGTTAGAAAAAGTAGTTTTCCTGTAGATGGTTGATTTAAATCTCTTCATAACATCATCTTTACTTATTCTAACATCGAGAAAAGTTGTCTCATCCGAACTAACCGAATGAGTAAATTCCAGAAAGTGTGTCATACCAGATAACTTCTCTATAAAGACTGGGATAAATTCATAAGGGCCTTTCCATAGAAAGAACATGTCATCTTGGTACCTAGTGTACCAAGTGATATGTTGTTGGTATAATTCATTTTGGAAAAGGCATTGATGTTCCCACGTTGCTAGGACGCTATTGGCAAATGTGCATCCACACGGTGACCCCATAGCTATCCCACTGGTTTGGAGATAGAAATTATCCTTAAAAATTAGAAAATTATTTTTAAGTATAATATCCAGCAATGTTTCCACCAAATACATATTTTCCTTAGATGCCCCTTTACGGAGCATAAAATCTACTGTCCACTGGATACCTAACTCATGTGGGATAACAGTATATAAGTCTTTAATATCCACCGTGAGAAAAATAAAGGCAGGATCATAAGGAATTTTATTGATGTTTTCTAAAAAGTTCCAAGAATCCTTGCAAATTTGCACTTCTTTTTTAAGTAATGGTTTAAGAATGCTATCAACCAATTTCGCTGAAGCATATGTAACAGACCCCCTCCCATCCACTATTGGTCTGAAAGGAGGGTCCACTAAATTTTTGTGGATTTTCGGGGTCCCAAAAAGAGTTGGAATTCTAGGAGCTGACATGATAGGATATTGTAATGTATCATGATCTATAGTACCTTCTAAAAATAAATCATCCAAAAATTCCCTGATTTTTTTAGTTGCAATGTGCACCTCATTAATACTTGAAAGAATATAGGGACCTGTATTTAGGTATTCCAACATCTTATTTTCATATTCAAAATTGTCCATCATAATCAAACCCCCACCCTTATCAGGGGCCATAACACGAATTTGGCATTCATTAAGCAACTGAATGAATGCCAATTCATTATTATTCACATTCAGTTTCTTCCGCCTGTTTCTCCCTGACAGAAAGTGTTGGCTATCAGCCATAGTTCTCAGATCTAACTCACACATTTTCTCAAAGAGATAGAGAGTATTGCTGAGTGGAGGGTTAAAAATACTAGAAACCCTGTGAGTGCTGAGTAAAGAAGGGGTGTTTCCTAGTAAAGATGTAAGATTTAATTTGTGGACATACAATTTTAAGTCCACAATGGTATTCACAAGGTTACATTTTCTGTCTGGAACAAAGGACAAACCTTTTGCAAAAAAATTAACAATACTTTCATCGATTGTTAAAACTGTATAATTATAGATTTTAAAATCTCCATTTGAATTATACAAAATTGTTGGCCTCTGTGTAACAGTCACTACATCATTGGGGTCAGTTGTATCATCAATCAACATCTCCGCTGATTGCCCCTCTTCTTCCTCTGATTGCATCCATGATAGTTGTTGTTCGATGACGCATTTCGTGTAGTGTTGACCCTGTGAAAACCCTGATTACCCTCTTCCACAAGCGCCCCCTCGTCAGGAATCCGAGCGTTGTTGGCATTCTGGCCATTATAGTTGTTATTTGCCCCATTATTCCTTAACCGTTCGCTTCTGCGAACTGGTTGTGGTTCACTTTCACCCATGCCAACACTGGTATTAACATTACAATCAAAGTTCTCAATAATATTCTCTTCTATGGGTTCCTGTCTCCATGCTGCAACTTGACCCAATGGGGGTGGGGGGTAGGCTCTATGGTTTTGATAATCAGACATATCCCTATCTATCTTCCGTTTTTTGTTACTGACCATTTTATTAATAGAGGTTTCAATGCTGGACAACACCCTCTGATAATCAAACCTGTATCTGACAAAATCCACATGTTGTTTTAAAAGTGACTCAAGTTTGATCAGCTCCTCTTGCAAACCACATACTTCCATTGAATAAAATTTGATTAAGCATTCCATAAAATCCATCCCCTGCTTGTCAAATAAACAGAGAAGTTCTTTGTGGAACTTAGAGTTCCTTATGATCCCAGTTGGGAAACGCCACTGGCGCAACCCCTTCGGGACAATGTGCTTGTTGATACACTCACGTAAATAAGATGTCTCAAGTTGCAGTTTCCTGCAACGAAAGAGTTTTTGATCAAAAACGTTAAGGTGATCTGAAAATAAACTCACCCTTTCATCCTGAAGATCACTACCATTATTCCCTGGTGTGAAGAAGTCTTGAATCGCAAAAAGTGAAGATAAACAAGGCATAGGAGGTTCATTTTGCAAACCATTTGCAGAGTTATTCCCCAACGGAAGAGCCGCATTCACTTGCTGACTGCCTCAAGGTTGTCGACCCGAGTCTGCAACTCCTTCACTGGGTACGCCTTCCGGCAATGTGTTTCCTCTTCCTGTTTGGCAAATAGTGTTAGAACAACAGGAAGCTTTGTGGCAGATTCGTACTGCCTCATATACTATTCCAGGTCTAAATGAGATATTGTCTATCAAATGTTTTCTTAAATTATTGGCTTTAGGTAGATAACAATAATAATTTTTTAATAATTTTTAAAATATATATACATATTTTGGTATATATATATATATATATATATATATATATATATATATATATATATATATATATATATATATATATATATTGTAAAGTGAAGGGGGGTTTTCAAAGTAGCTAATTTTTATACATAGTTATACACATTTATACATATTTATATATATACATCCATATAATGATACAATTGAATATTGGGTGTTAGTAATTTTGATATTTTTAACATTAACTACTTTAGTGTAGTTGGTTATGTTATGGTATATAATTTTTGAAAGATAATTTTTGAAAGATAGTTAATTTGAAGGCTTATTTATGTATTTGATATACACCAGTGAAATGGAGTTTGGGGTTATTTTCATAATCTTATTTCAACATATCTTGCCTGCTTGCTGCTAATCTTTTGGGTTGGATACATTTTATGTATCAAATACATGTATACATTTTATGTATTTTATGCTTGTTAAAAGATTTTTAGAGTTAAGTTAATTAATTGTTTTATTGGTAACAATTAGTTGTGATGTCATAGCAATGTATAGTATTTAATTGTTTGAGATTTTATCAGACTTGTAAAATATTTGTCTGAAGAAGGTGGGGAATTCTTCCAAAGAAGACATCGGAGCAGATGACGGAACTGAAGACAAAGGTAGTTTGAGTGGTAGGAGTAGGTCTCGACTGTTGAGTCAGACTTTGAAGCATCTGGGCTAATGCCTCGGACTTAAGAAGTTGACTCACTACTCTCTGAAGGTCATGGTCCGATAACCTGGAAGACCTAGAAGAGTGAGATCTATGGCTCTGTTCAGACAGCAAGGGTGATGCTGGAGCCGAATGAACGGAGCCAATAGATGGAGAACGGGACCTCTTTTTAGATGTTGGTTCCGATAAAATAATCGGAGCCGACAGAGTAATGTTTTCCTCGGATCTGGCCGGAGCCAAGGACACCGTAGGGGCTTGTATTCGAGTTTCATCGGCTCCGGCCGGAGCTGATGTTCGAATAGCTTTAGGGCCTCCAGAAGATGGCTCAGAGACTGGAGCCGAAGGTCTAGAAGGCTTAGAGGGTTTCCCCGATGACTGAGTCGAGGGACCCTCAGGCTTAAGTAAGCCCCTTAGAATAAGTTTATTTTTTCGCTCCTGCAGGACTCTAGGGCTGAAGCCATGGCAAACAGCACATGAGTCCTGCAGGTGCAAAGGTCCCAGGCAGTACACACAAGAAGTGTGACCGTCTGTCAGAGACATCTTCTGACAGCACGAGTCACACTTCTTAAAGCCTGAGACCTTTGATTCCTTAGACATATCTAAGGGAAACTGTAACACACAAGCACACACACACACACCGATTACACTTAGGGGTAAATAAAACTAATTTAAACAAATTATAATAGTTAGAAATAATAATCTCTATAAAACACAGTCACTCACTATAGGAAGGGAGGGACTGGGCCTAGGGCCCGAGGGAAAAATCTAAAGATTTTGTGGAAAAAAGGGAGTGGAAAGTCAGCGGAAAAGGATAAACTAACTTAAAACTATCTATCTATAAGTAACAACTAACTTTAAAGGGGAAAAAGGCTAAGAAACTAGTTCTTTACCAAAAAACTAACCTGAGCCGGTAGGAACACACCTCGATCGCTGTAGTAGAAAATGAGATCTGAGGAGTTACCGCCTAGCATTGTGGGATATAGGGGAGCCTCGAGCTGGTGGAACTAGCTCTCGAGCTTTTAGAGTGGCCGAGTCAGAGCCGAGGAACGGCTCCGAACCCATCCAGCAAGAATGAAGGCGAGATTGACAACTTAACATCTTTCACAGTTACTTAATTCTATTCCCTCTATAACCATTGTCCTGCTTTCCAAGAAAAGTGTTACCTTGTTTGCAATATAAGCACACGGCATACAATGCCCACAGTTCAATTTCTTGTTTTACTATTTCTACTATCCAATACTTTGTTCTTTTCTAATAAATTTTTAATACTCAGGGAATTTTTATATACCACTTTCAATTTTTCTTTAGTTATTTTTTCTAAATATGTAATAGATCTAAATCTGTCCCATTCTTTGTCTATAATGTCTATAATGTTTCTAATTAGAGCAGCACTTGCATTATATTATATTACTAAAGCTCTGTTAAACTTGTCATCTGTTTCACCCTGTTATTTTCTTCGTTGGTACCCAAAATGGGTTTAAATTTTTCAAGTCTTCCTTCTAATACTTCTTTCCCTACCTTTTCAATTAAATAATCCGGGTACTTCCTTGCTTTAAACATTCGGTTTAAAACTCCCATTTCCTCTATAAAATCCTCATTGTTGGATGTCATTCGGGACAACCTTATATATTGTCCCCTAACCAAATTTCTCATTTGGTGCATTGGATGAGCACTATTGTTGTGCAAATAGGAATTTGAGTATGTAATTTTCCTGTATACCTTGGAATGGAATTTATTGTCTTTCTTGTAAATCACTACATCTTTTCTTTTTCAATTCTGCGTGTGGATTTTAAGAATCTAGTACTGTTATTTAAGAATTTCATAAATTCAGGGACTTCTTCGGGAGCCCCCCAAAAAATGTGTATGTCATCCAGAAATCTTTTATATAACAACCATTTATTACTGTAAATGGAACTAAAAACTTACTTTTCTTCCCATTTTGCCAAAACTATATTCGCATATGTTGGTGCACATGCTGCACCCATGGCCACACCCTTTATTTGATGAAAGTATTCTCCCTTGAAATAGAGGAAGTTATGTTTAAAGACTAAATCCATTAATTGTAAGATTACTGTGCATGTGTGTCAAGATTTTATCTTTGAATATCATTTCCTCCAAAAATGCCATACATTCTTCATGTGGGGTGCTTGAAAATAAATCTATTACGTTAATAGTGAGAAACTTCATATCATCCTTGTATAAATCTTGCTTAACACTTCTAAGAAAATCCCAGGAATCTCTAAGTATATTTTTTCTCCTTAACCAAGAGGTCTTCAATTTTGAATCTATGTATTTAGCCAGGGGTAAGGTTTTTGATCCATCCACTGACGCAGTTGGCCTTAAGGGTGGATCAATTCCATTTTTGTGTATTTTAGGTATACCAAATATAGTTGGCCAGGGTTAAATGAATGTATTTCTATTATTACTCCCCTCCTCAAACTTAGGGCGGCCAAGTTATAGCAGCATGATGCATTATTTTAAAATCAATGTCCAACAGGTATAAAAAGTACAAATATTTTCCAGAGGGAAACATTTGGCATTGGTGGATGCTCCAAATGAATAAATTGTAAAGCTGTTTTTAAAAAACAAAACAATATTTACTTTCATTGTTTTATGTATAACACCTTTGTAATATTTTAGAGATTCTTTGGTTTTAAATCTGTGTTATTTTATTACATACATTACACTATTATGTTAATAATGGAAACTGAAACAGGAATTTTAGATAAAGTATTTTAAGAAATGGCTATAGAAAGGTTTTGTTAAAGTGTCATATCAATATTTAGCCAGAAGATGGTGCCAATGCCTATATGATGTCTTCCTATAAGGAAAACAAATACACACACATTTTTAAACATAATTTTACGATATTTATAAAGGTTTTTATTTAAGTTTTTATTAAAATGTTATTAAAGCTTTTATAAATTTATGGTTAGGGAACAATCATTACCCATTTAATGGTTTTATTCACATTGAGTAACTTTCTAAGAAGAAGCACTTATGAGATTCTTTGAATGTCAATCAAATAGGCTAAATAGTATGAATTGATTGGTTCTTTTGGAATTTGAATCAGTTTAAATATTGTGTTCATTTATTTGATCCCACATCTGATGAAGTTGGTCAAAATGAAAACGTATGTGTTGAACGTTTATGTCGTTTGGTTTTTCATTAATAAAGGAGTTTAATCTACTTATGACTGAGACCATTTAAATTTTCTAGATTCGTGATGTGGTGAGAACTTTTACACAAGCAGTCTGGGAGCTTTATAGTACGCCTTCAGTTTCTACCTTAGCAGGTTTTCATGGTTTATTTTTGGAAGAAAACTTGCAGTATTTTCGTGATATTTCTAAAAATTGTTTCCACAAGGGACACATTGCTTATGCTTATGCTGGCTAAGGCTTTTGATACCATTCCCCACTCAGGAATCATAGAAAAACTCATTAAGTTAGGCATCAACACCTATATCACTAGGTGGGTTGCAAACTGGCTCACAGATAGAATCCACAGTCTGAAAGTAGCTGACTCCAAGTCAGACTGCCAACTAGTCACAAGTGGAGTCCCACAAGGTTCGGTCCTGGGTCCTATCCTGTTTGGTATCTACTTTTCTGAAGTCCAGGCCAACACGAAGGGACTCAGGCTGACAAAGTTTGCAGACAATTACAAGTTGGGAGCTATTATTAACTCCCAAGTGGTGTTGACATCCTACAGAATAGCCTCACTGAGACCAATGACTGGTGTCAGAACCATGGCCTTAAGCTCAATGCCAAAAAATATGTCATCATCCCCTTTGGGAAAAACCTGGTTCCCACGAATTACCACATTGATGGTAGTCCACTGAACACAGAAGGCATTATAAGAGATCTGGGAACACAGGTTGACAGCAACCTCTCTTTTGATCACCACATTGCTCTGTGGTCAGAAAGTCCTTCTACGTGGCACATCTCATTACTAAGGATTTTGCATCCAGGAAGAAAGAGGTCAGTGTCTCCCTCTACTCTTTCCTCATTAAGCCAATTATCGAGTACAATGCCTCATTTGGCATGTACCTCACTAGACACTTGCAACAACTAGAGAGGCCAGAAAATTTATTTATTTATTTTATTTATTTACATTTGTTGACCGGGAGTGTCCGACTGAACGTAGGTCCATTTTCAGTGGAGGCCCGGGGAGAAAAGCTCCACAGTTAAAATAAACAGACAGTAGTTACATTGGATTACATAGTGATTAACAATTTAACATAGCAATTACTTACAACATATTTACAGATGAAGAACATAGCACTTTGGAGAGTGTGTTTTTTACCTGTGCAGCCATGATTAAAGGAAATTTGCATTCTTCCGGTATAGAGATGGACCCTCTATATAATATATATATATAGTCAAGCTCTGACATTTGTTGACTGGAAAGATGCAGAAAAAACAGACGATTTGTATTCTGAAGTGAGACTTAGAAAGCTTAGCTTATTCTCTATCAAATATACAGATAAAGGGAGACAATCTGGATCTTTAAAAGTTTAAAAAGTACCTCACAACGTGGTTCCTAGGCTTTAAACACTTGTCCTATATGGACAGACTCAAAAAACTCCAATTATTCTCTGTCTCATATCGCCTACTTAGAGGTGATCTCTGCTTGACTTACAAAGCCATGTCTGACCCAGCTCTGTTAGAAATGCTACATCTAAAGAAATCCCAATCCCTTCACACCACATGCCCCAGAGACCTCAACCTCATTACCACAATCAACAGAACAAGCTGGAGGGACAGGTTCATAACCCAGAGACTGCCCATGATATGGAATAGACTTCCCATATATGTCAAGCAGAGCAGCTTGCTGACCCTCTTCAAGAGAAATCTTGATGAGTGGATGGGAAACCGAAAATTCACCCTGGGGATAACTCCAGTGGCTCTACTCGACAGAGGCACTGGGAACTAAAGTTGGATGGCACTATGCCAGGGTAATCCTATGGCTAGACTTGTAAAGGCCCCAGGGCCATTAGCCTATGAACCTATGAATCTATGCTTCCTATTTTTTAAAGCAGTTATTACAGCAATAATGGAATATGACTCTGGTATAGATATATACATATATATATATATATATATATATATATATATATATATATATGTATATATATATATATATATATAGATATAGTGAAGCTCTGACATTTGTTGACTGGAAAGATGCAGAAAAAACAGATGATTTGTATTCTGAAGTGAGACTTAGAAAGCTTAGCTTATTCTCTATCAAATATACAGATAAAGGGAGACAATCTGGATCTTTAAAAGTTTAAAAAAGAGATGTTAAATGTTCATTAGGAATTAATTTTATGAAACACAGTAAGTAAGTGCACAAAAAATAACATTTTTCCGATGGATCAAAATGTGTCACAATCAAAACTAGAAAGTAATTCCTTCCAGTCTAGAGCGCAATGAAAATGGAATTTCTTGCTTTCAGAAGTTAGGAAGGTGGGTAGTGCTGAGATGTTTAAAAATAAAATTGATTTATGGAATGGAAAAAGATATTTTGGACATTGTACTTGTGAAGAGTAGTTAGCATTGATCTCTGGTGAGATCCATAGTTAATAATGAACATCGAACATTAAGAACTGCCTTACAAAGTAAGCATTAAAGAGGAATAATATAATATAAACATTCTTATTCATAAAAGTGTCTGATGGCCCTCTTAAAACACGTTCGGTGTTAGAATTATCTAAACACTAGCAAACATATTTTTAAACAACAAAAATGTCAAGACTGCAAAATAATGGAATCAGTGCAGACAGAACATGAACTGTAAGCTAAATAATCTTAGAATCCCTCAAAAATAAAGCATAAATGATTAACAGCAAATAAACTTAATTGCCCCCTGAACAAAATGTGCTGCACTTTCCCCCATCCTAGTATATACATTGCTGAGATACAAAGGAAGAGAAAAAGAGGACAAGGTGTCACAAAATACAGAAACATGTAGCAGAATCAGTCCAAGAATGAGTCACCTGGTGGCAGCAAATCCTTGGGAAAGAAGACTAAGACAAAATAAAGACAGCTGTGTTTTTCCTACAAATAAAAAAATGCAGATTGGGAAAAAAAGCCAACCCCAGATCTATATGCTGTAAGGTTGCTGTTATCAGTAAAGTCATAAATATCCATTTAGCAAGAAGAAGGAACAAAGATTAGCCTTCCAATTTGCCTGCTATGTTGAGGGATCTAACGCTGAAAGAAAATAATTAGACAACTGCAAACATCTTGCTTCTTTTTGCAAATATTTTTAAGAGACTAGACGCTAACTTCTAAGACTTATAGGTTGATAGATTCATAGGTTGGTACTAGCCTATCAGCCCTAGGGCCTATACAAGCCTATCCATAACAATTCCCTGGCTATTTCTTCCACAATATTTACTTTCCTGGACCACTGTCTAGCAGGGCGACTGACGTGATCCCTGGGGTGAATTTCCTATCTCCCATCCAATCGTCAAGGTTCCTTTGGAAGAGGGCCAAAGAGGTGCTCTGCCTGTCATGTATGAGCAGTCTATTCCAGAGTCTGGGGAGTCTCTGTGTCAGGAACCTATCCCTCCAGCATGTTTTGTTCATTGTGATGGCAAGGTTTATATCCCTGGAGTGTGTGGCTCTGAGGAATTGGGATTTCTTTAAGTGTAGCATGTCCAACAGCTCTGGGTTTGACATGGCCTTGTATGTTAAGCAGAGATCGCCTCTGAGTAGACGATATGCGACAGAGTATAGCTGGAGGTTTTTTAGATGGTCAGCATAGGGCATCTGCTTTAGGCCTGTGATTTATTTAGTGAGGTATTTCTGCGGCCTTTCCAGTTGTTGCAGATGTCTTGAGAGGTACATACAAAATGGGACATTGTATTCTATAATGGGTCTAATGAGGGATGAGTACAGTGGGACAATGATCTCCTTTTTTTCTGGATGAAAAGCCCTTAGTGATGAGGTGTGCCACATAGAAGTATTTCCTGATAGTTGTGGCAATGTGGTTATCGAAGGTGAGACAACTGTCCACCTGTGTCCCTAAGTCTCTTATCACACTTTTGGTGTTTAGTGTACTGCCACCTATGTGGTAATTCACAGGTACATATTTTTTCCCAAAGGGGATAACTATACATTTCTTGGCAATAAGCTTGAGCCCATGGCTCTGGCACCAAGCATCCATTTCTGTAAGGCCCTTTTCTGGAATATCCACGTCATTTGGGGATTCAATAATGATGCCCAGTTTGCAGTCATCTGCAAACTTTGTTTGCCAGAGTCCCTTAGTATTGGCCTGTACTTCAGAGAAGTAGATGTCAGACAAGAGCAGTCCCATGACTGAACCCTGAGGTACTCCACTTGCCACTTGTCTGGAGCTGGATTTGGAGTCGGCTACTTTTACAGTGTGGGTTCTGTCAGTAAGCTAGTTGGCAACCAATCGAGTGGTGTTGGGATTAATGCCCAGCTTAGTAAGTTTATCTATGATTCCAGAGTGGGGGATGGTGTCGAAGGCCTTGGTGAGGTCCAGATAGGCAGTGTGGACTGCCTTACCCTCGTCCACAGCTCTGGAGACTGATTCAAAGAAGTCAATCAGGTTCAGGAGACAAGATTGGCCTTTCACGAACCCAAACCGGGTGTGGTCCAGTGTTTGACGGTTGCCACTGTCTTTGTTTATAAGTTCCATGATAATACGTTCCATGGCCTTGCAGATCAGGCTCGTCAAACTGATGGGGCGGTAGTTCCCAGGATCCAATGTGGATCTCCCCTTGTGGAGTGGGATAACTGTAGCTGTGCACCACTCAGTGGGCACGAAGCCTGAAGTGAGGCTATGATTAAACATGACACTTAGGTGAGGTGCCAGTTCATTTTTTAATTCATGCAGTACACAGCTCGGGATGTCATCTGGTCCCATGGATGCTGTATTCTTAGCTTTGGAGAGTGTATCTTTTACCTGTGTGACCGTTATTACCAGAATTTGGCAATCTTTTGGTATTAAGATGGGCCCTTTAGGGGGTGAAGGGGGGGTGAAGTCGGCACTGAATCAATCTGCCAGGATATTGGCCCTTAAGGGGGTGAGAGGGGGGTGAAGTCAGCACTGAATCAATCTGCCAGGATATTGGCAATATCTTTGGGATCAGTATATTTAAATGCCATTCTGTTGTAGCTCAGAGCAGATCTGAGCATTGCCATTTAGATTCTTGACATAGCTATAGAATGCCTTGTGGTTGTCTTTGGAATCTTTGGCAATTTTATTTTTGTAACTAACTTTGGAGGATTTTATGAGGGATCTCAGCTTCTTACTGAGGCTGGTAAGGGAGTTTTTTTGCATCCTGGGATTTTCCTCTTTTCTGCAACAGTTTCTTCCTTTTGTTGTAAAGTTTGTTTATGGCAGGGGACCACCAGATTGGCTTCCTTTTTTTGGAGGAAAGCATCTTGGTTCTATTTGGGATGGCACAATTCATGCATGAGTGGATGTGCACGACAGTGCCTTAATGTAAGATTCAGCAGTTAAACTTTCAGTTCCCGCCTGCATGGATGTCATGAAGTTTGTCACTTCTGACTTGAGTAGCATAAAGTTGGCTTTGGAGAAGTTTTTTACAGAGGTTTCCTTACTGGGGGGGGGGGTGGAGGAGGGATACGGATGTCAAGGGTGATTAGCTTATGGTCAGACCTGACCAATGAGGGGGTGACTATAGGTGTGGAACATCGATTTCCCATGTTGGTAATGACCAGGTCTAAGATACTGGAGCCTCTGATGGGACTATGGATTAGTTAATCCAGGGCATTGGAATTTATGAATTCCAAGAACCGCTGGGCAAAGGTGTTGTTACACGAGTAGTTTTCCCAGTTAATGGCAGGGTAGTTGAAATCACCCAGTATTAGGGTGTTTGGTTGTATCTTAATATTTTCCAGTATGTTTAGAAAGGTGTAGTGAAAATCTTGTTTTCACTGGTGCATATCCATGGAGTAAGGAAAGAATTTGCCAGACTGTATTGAAGTAACAATGGCCTTCTACAAACCAAGAAACACAATTGAACTCTTTCAGTTTGGGACGATGAAACTCTATACAAGTTAGACCGTTCTAGTTGTATATCAGTTTTATCACTTTTATTTATGTCTGCCGAAGAACTACTACAATGTATTTTTATTTTAACTGGAAAACATACATGCTATTGTCAATTTGGATAACAAATGTTATTTTTGTACAAAAATCAACAAAAGTTTTATTCTTAGCTTATTAGATGACCTTATGCCAAAAAGTCTGGAAAGAGGTCCAGGGTAAGTTCATGAAATGTACATTTTCCCTCTGTTTGAATACTATTATCTTTAGTACTGTCCTATGGGACCAGCATTGCAATCCCTGACAACATAATTTATTATTCTATTCCTAACTGTTTTTATGACAGAGGAAAGATAAGTACCAGGCAACCCCTCCTCAAGTCATTAATAGTAGCCTAAACCATACTAATATTTTTCTGCCAGGATTCTCCCTCCCTTTCTCAGGATGATCATTCCAATAACATTCTTTGTCCCACTTACTGTGCCTGATGCTTGACAACTAGACAACAGCCTTGTGTTTTAAAAGGTGACAACCGATCACAAGACAACAATGAGCAACATCTTAAATTTCTTAAGAATTGTGTCCCTCTTCTAGTCAGACTGGTGGTAAATCCCTGCAACGTGTAAATAGTTACAATCAAATCCTTATTATCTGGAAGAAGGCTTTATTGTATTCTTTCCTACAGATTATAATTTCCAAGTTTCCTCTCAGTTCAGCCTATTTTGCTCTTGCCTTTTTTGTTAAATCCAGCAAAAGTTGATGGCATCAGCTTCAGAAAGTTGTAGTGAGTAACATGGCATTAAGTCAGACCACATTCTAAGCAACACTGATTCAAGAACACTCACCATTTCTGTGTTAATTAGTCTGACTAAACTATTTGATTTGCCATTCTTTTTTACTTTAGTCATTATCTTCTGGTTGGATAAATCCAAAATCTGAATCAGGTTTTCATTCTTGAGAACATTATTTATTTGTTGATATTTGTTTACTGGGAATGTCCGACTGGGCAGAATTTCCCATTTTCAGAAGAGGTTCAGGGTGAAAAGCTCCATTAAAGTTAAATGAGATTACAGAGTAAGTAATATATGCAATGGAAAACAAGTAGTAGACAGATACATATGAAACAGTAATCTGGCATATAGACATTATGAAGCTGAATGTTGGTGAGGGGTACAGTCATTGCAGCAGGCTGGAGATTCTCAATTCAGTTGTAAAAATTAATCCATGAATATTGGATGGTGAGATTATAAATACAGTTAATAATTTAGATTAAAGGACAGCAGTGTAAAGAATGAACAAATATTGGTGAATACAAAATAGACAGTCAGACCTGAGTACTAATTTTTATGAAGAATAGATTGCAGAATAGGAGAACGGTTATGATATATTGAAAGAGTGTGCATATATGAGGTTATTTAAAAGAGGTAGGTTGAAATAGTTAATAAGAGTAATGGTGATCAGAAGGGGTAGGTGGGAATATGAGAGTATGAAAGTGAGAACATGTATAATTACTATTTATTTTTATTAATCTACTCTGTCTCACTCATCTCCTTGACCTCTGGGTGCTGTATACTGATGATCTGCTAATGGCCAGATAAAGTCAGCCAACTGAATTTAAAAAGGCATTCTAGGATGGCATTTCAATTTAGAAAGTTGTTTTCTGTGAAACAGCTACTAATTAATCTTGCCAATACAGTAACAATGCTTTGTGCCACACCCTAGAAAGTTTAACAATGTCCAACCTAACTGAAAATTCTGTAGTCTTAGCAGTGTGAATGTTGAAACTGCATCTGCTTGTGATCCGTGAGGTATTATTTTTTTACTCACTTCCTTTCATCTAGCAGGGATTAAGGGGCTGAACCAACTCTCAGTGTTATTTTGTATTAAGAATGCAGTTTAGCTCAGCCCTAAGGCCGGATAGGTCACTGGGAAAAGAGTTTCTGTTACATCAATGGAATATGGTATTTCCCTTTTCTTTTTTAATACATCTTCAGACAGGAGCAGTGTTTCCCTCGAACTGCTATAGAATATGATTTTAAAATGATTTGGCTAGCATTCATTGGGAACTACCAGTGTCAAACCTTAAATGAGACACTTGGTTGTCAAAGAAAGAGCATGAATCACAGTGCTCATTGAGGGGACACTATTACTAGACCTTAAAAGAGATAATTGGGTACCCACCAGAGAAAGGCCAACAACCATGAAACTTATCTTTAAATGCCTTTTTATAGGCCATTCTCTGTCACAGAGGAAACTCTGTTCACAAATGAAGTATCATATGACCTTCACTATAATGTTGGAATGGTTATCAACTATGGATGCCCCAAAATATTGCCACTTTCTCATCCATGTGATGAAACACCTACAATGGTCCTCCATCGGAGATCGGGAATAATGGGATATCAGGAAGCTCAAATATACTCTTGAGTTTTTCTAAGAAAAGAGCAACATGTGAATACAACAAGTGCTAGTGCTGCATCTCATACCCATGACAATTAATATTGGGCAGGATTCACGAAGGCTTGCACGGAGTGTAAGAGACGTGTAACACTCCATGCAAGCCTCGCGATCCAGGAACAGCCCTAAACTCCGTGTAAGAGACCAGCTAAAACGTCTCTTACACGGACTGGGCGTGGACATGCTAAATACCTCATTTGCAGCCGAAAGGTATGCAAATGAGGTATATTAGCGATCCACGAAGCAGAAACCAGCCCGTGTAAGAAATGTTTTAGCTGCAGAAATGTACTCAGTTGACAACTGAGTACGTTTCTGCAAATTTCACAATGGAGCCATGTCAGCTCCAAATAAAGGGTGCATATGTGTCAGGCAGCATGCCAATGGCCAAATATGTGGCCATTGGCAAGGTAACCCGATGCAAAAATAGTAAAAATATATATTTTTTTTTAGCGCAGTCCCGCGCAAACGGGCTGCGCTGTATAAAACATAAAAATGAAGGTTATAAACCCACAAATGTGGGTTTTGTGCAATACATGGAATGACAATGCAGGTACCAGCAGACCAAAAACAACATGGCCACCGTGTAGTGGTTGCTAAGGGGGGAAGCTGAGTGTAAGAAATGCAACTAAGCATTAGTAGGCAATCTCATGTAAATGAGGGTTAGGATACTGAATCTCACAGTCACTTAGCAAATGAGCACAGTCTGAGTAGTGTAAGAGATACATAAGGGGGAGGAATAGAGTAGGAGATAGGTGACATCACAGGGGGGAATGGTAGAAACAAATGCAGTTCATTGGAGGTCAGTGTAACATGACAGATGACAGACACAGATCAGGGAAAGAGGAGTGCCACAAGATAAGTCTGGGAAAGTCAAGAAATGGAAGGTGTACATGGTTACTTACACTAAAGTTTCTTGCTGGGCGTGCATGCGCACGTGTGCGCGCCATGAAGCGCGAGTAGGGCAGTGTGTGCGCGTGTAAGGTAGACTGAGTATGTGGGAGCGTGTTGGTAGATGTTTAACACTGTTTGCGCTGGTGTGCGCACATGTAGGGCAGGCTGAGCATGTAGGAGGCTGTTGGCAGACGTGTAACACTGTTTGCGTGGGTGTGTGCGTGTTTTAACCCGAATAAGTCGATTCTGAACCATGTAAGCACATGTGCGCGCGTGTAAGCCACTGTGAGCATGTTTCTGCTGGTATGCACGTTGCTCCCCCCTGAGGAAACAGAAAGGAAAAAGGAAGCAACAGAATTAGTAGGAAGCTAGCAGGGAATACTGCTGAAGCTAGCAGGTGAAAACAATTAGAAGCAGGCAATTACACAGGCAGAATAGTAGCCCAGCCCAGCACTTAAAACTCTGCAAACAGTAGTGCAGGATGTTTATCTTAAGAGACACTGCAAGACAGGAGTAAGCTAACAGAAGTGAAAACTGAAAAAGCTTCACTCAGAGCAGAAATGTTAGGGGCTGCCATAGCTGTCATAATGAGACATAGGCGACTTGCTGAGGGTGGTGACAATGCAGATGGTGCCAGACAACCCACACTGAGGAGATGGAGAAGAGTGTACAGGCCCAGGGTCACCTACCATGGGTTACATGAGCTGGAGATAGTAGAGCGCTTTGGAGTGGACAGAGAGCTCCTGCAGCAAATAGTTGAGCTGTGCAGGCCATGCCTCACACACAGAACCAACAGAGGGGAACCCATCCCAGTGGAAACCAAGGTATGTGTTGGCCTAAGAATACTAGCAACAGGTACCTTCCAGAGACCAACTGGTGATATGATGGGGATATCACAGGCATCAGCCTCCAGGGTACTGCACCAGTTCCTGGATGCCATGTCAGCACATGTCGGTGATCATGTATATTTCCCCAATGCCTGTGAGGTATTGGCCAGCAATATGCGTCTCTTCCAGCAAATAGCGGAATACCCTGAGGTAGTGGGTGCAATAGACTGCACGCACATACGCATCAAAGCACTAGCCGGTGAGCGGGGTAGGGCCTACATTAACCGCAAGGGCTTTCCCTCCATCAACTGCCAGGTCGTGTGTGATGCCCAGGGCATAATAATGAATGTGTGTGCTGGCTGCCCTGGGAGTTACCATGATTCCCACATCTGGCATTTGACGCAGCTGTACCAGACATTTGCCAATGGGGACATCCCACACGGACACCTAGTGGGGGATGCAGGTTATGCACTGGAGCCGTGGCTGATGACACCCATCAAAAACGCACACACACCTGAACAGGAACACCATAATGAGGCACATGCACAAACACGTAATGTAATAGAGCGTGTGTTTGGGCTGCTCAAGTCATGGTTCCGGTGTCTGGACACATCTGGTGGAGCCTTGCAGTACACACCAACTACATGTACCCAAATTGTCATGGTATATGCTATGCTACATAATATGATCTTGCGAAAACAGCTGCAGCAGGACCAGCATAGGTCTGGGCCAAACAGCCCCCCACCATTGCCAAGGCCATCACAGGCAGAGCGTGACTCGGAGGAGGAGCAACCTGAGCCTGCCCCAGTAGGCAGAAAGAGGCGTGCCCAGTATGCCCTGGCCTTGGCAAAGAGGCAACGCATAGCACATACACTGGCTCAGTAGGAACCCTGGGAATGATATCCCCTCTGACTCACTCAAATAATAACATGGATGCCTAAAATGACATGACCTGCTCACAAACATGTACAGGGAAGTGTAATATGCGCATCCGACAGAGGCAGCCCTGCAGCACCACCTGAGGCATGAATGCCATGTGTTAAGTAATGTAACACCATGTACTATATGCACACCTGAGCACCCTGACTAACATCCACCCTCACCAAGCATGAAGCCACAAAATGATGATGGGATGATCAAGTGCATTAACTGGCTGAAGTAATGCAGTTAGTCAAAGGGGAGCCAATGTGTTTCAGGCTGGGAAGACATGTGGAGCATGACATGATGCACCACCTGCTAGGGGTGGCGTGCACCTATCAGTCCATGCCCCATGGATACTGGCAAAGGCTGTCAGTACCCACAGCATGCCCTGAATAGGTAAGTCTCAAAACACAACCCCACCTTCATAGCTACCACAAGGGATAGGAACCTAGATGTAATGCTACCCAATGCCAGAAGTCTAAACAGCAAGATGTGTGCAGTGTAAACGCACACAGTATGGAGAATGTAGATATCAGTCCTGTAATAGAGAACTGGGTCAAGGCTCACATCAGCACCCTAACACTACCAGGTCACACCTCATACTGTGCTGTACAGCTGCAAAACATGGAACAAGCTACAAAAGGAGGGTGACTAGCAATAAATGTCAAGGATAACCACACCCCCATGTTGGTACCACAACAAGAAGCAGCATGGATTAGCCATGGTCAAATACCAATGGCTAAAACCGCCTCCCAGTATATAGCCTGCTGCAGACTACTGTCCTAATACCAGGAACTGCACCTGGCCTATGTTGGAATACATGAATATATCAAGCCCCCCAAACCACATTATATTGCTTGACTGAAAATACCCAGACATACACCGGGAGCATTATACTAGCACCAACACAGTTGGAGAAAAGTTCCCAGAATCCATAAACCAAAATGCCCAGGAACAACGTACCACTCCCACAAGAGGGGTAAGCATACTGGATGTGATAATCAGCAACATGGGTACTGGATGGCAAGATGAGAAGTGTATCCTTCACTGGTAAGACCAGACCATAGAGTAATCACACTGGATATACACATCCCGACCCCAATCCCTGGCCAGAATACCACAGTGAAAAACATGTGTAAAGCATAGGTTGCAGCCTTCCAAACCGATGTGGAATCCACAAAAGGCCCTGTGCAAGTGCAGAATATGGGACACACCACAGAACATGTTATACAGGCATTCCATGAACACAGCCAGGAATGCTTGGAGTATGCAATCCCAAATAACAACAAGACACAATGCCATACACACAGGCATCTGGCATGCTGGACTCCAGCCATTACCAAACCATGCAAGAGAATGAGGAAGCTACCACATGATAGAGCAAACATAAAAAGGGAAGTAATCACTGATCAGTAGTATGGCAATAACATATGTCCACACATACAATCCACTAAGTCCAACCACAACAAGTAGAATCTGTGAATCCAGAGGCAATGTGACACCTGTCCCAAGTACACAGACAACCACAACTCCCCCCAATAAATACAAATATATGTGATAGATGCAACCATGTATCCAAACCGGAGGTTGAGCTCCCCCAACTCAGTACTGTTAAAACAGGAGGAGAAGGTAACCACATACACCACAAACCCAGTCCCACATAGACCTACCACAACTGTAAACCAAACACATAAACACAGAAAAACATTCCTGGAGGCCCTAATTACAAACACACCACACCAACAGAAGCCTCCAAAGCAGATCACAAGCAACCACAACCTCCAAACATAGCACATGCAACAGATAGTACACAAAGCTGGTGTGCCAAACAGTCACAGGCCAGAAGGAGAAACAACACGCCTGATACAGTTGTAATAGGTGTCTGTATAGGCAGACACACTGCTGTCCCACTCACCAGACTGAACAAGGGAAAGGGTAGAGTAAGCTGCCTGTAGGCTGCCACAATATGCCACATAACACAAGTACGCAGGTCACCCCAAAGCAAGCAGAAATATGATGCACTCAATGTCCATGCTGGTGTGAATGACCTGAGATGTACCTCCCTGGTCTAAATGAAAAGAGACATGGATGAGCTCCCTGAGTATGTACCCCAGGCCGGTATGACACTGGCCATGTGCAGCATCCAACCCTCACCAAGAATGATGCCACAGTACAAACACAGAATGATCATGTTTAACAGGTGGCACAGTTACAGCTGTCAGTCCAAGAGGGTCTAATGTCTGTCTGCTTGAGATGTCAAGCATGACAAGCCATGCTGCTGTTCCAGGGATGGCTTGCACCTGTTACCCCTGTGCGTCTGGATACTGGATAAGGTCTTTGCCACCTCCATAGAGCCGTATGCAAGCAAGGCCAAAAAGACTACCCACCACCCTAGAAAACATAAGTGGTAAGAAACATAAGGGTAATGCTGACCAATGCCAGATGTGTAAACTGCAATATGCATGCCCCTGAGGCACTTCCCACTATGGAGAACATCAATGTCTGTGCAGTGACAGAAGCCTGCTGCAAGCCTAGTGATAGCACACCAGCACTACCAGGTTATACCACATATCATGCGTTATGGCCCCAACACCTGGACCAAAACATCAAAGGAGGGGGAGTATCCATATGCAGCACAGACACCCATATGGCCAGGTAACTGACAATGCACAAAGCAGCGGAGACCACCCATGTGCATCTAAGTGTAGTCAAAACTGCTGTACAGTCTGTAGCATGCGACAGACCACACTCTCACACACAAGAACTCCACCCAGACATCCTGAAGACACTGGACAGTATGAATGTCCCACCAAATACCAGACAAGGTACACACAAATTACCACATAGGTGGCAAACCATTATGTATGCAAGGAGTAATCAGGGACCTAGGGACACAAGTCGACAGTAATCTGTCATGTGACACTCACAATGCCAATGTGGCTAGGAACATTGTCGATATTGGACACCGTATCATGAAAGGATTTACATCTACATCAACAGAGGTCATTGTGCCGCTGTACTGTTCCCTTATCAGACCCATAATCTAGTACAATGACTCATATGGGATGTACCATACGTGACACCTGCAGCGGTTCGGAAGACCTCATAGTTACCCCACCAAGAGGATAAAGGGTGTGAAATATATGTCATATGCTGCCTGGCTGTAGACACCCCAGCTGAATGCTTTCACAGACCGCCTACACAGAGGCATTGTATGTCTGTTGTACAAGGCCATGTCCAACACAGGAGTAATGGACATGCTCCACCACAGGAAATCAAAGCCATTGGAGCTGTGAGAGTGACAGATGTCAGCCTCAACACATAATGAAATAGGATGTGCTGGAGGGACAGATACATAACCCAGAGGCTCCCCACACCCAGAAACAGGATCCCAATCCATGTTAGGCAGAGCCCCTCACTGATACCCCTCAACAGGAATATTGCCAAGTGGATGGATGATCGTACATGTATACTGGGGGTCTTCACTGTGTCACGACCAGACAGAGGCACAGTAAAGAAATTCATAAATGGCCATAATAGTCACATAGCAAGGGGTGGCAAAAGACACAAACACTCTGGCTTGGCTTACCAATGCCCTAGGGTGGATAGCCTAGTATGAACCCATGAACCTATGAAGATAAAAATTGTACAGGACACTAAGGATAATCACAAGGCTTACTTAACTGATGGTAGGAACCATGTTGGTCATCCACAGATATGCTCCGAATCACACAGATATTACAAACGACATACCAAACACACACACAGATATTGCTAACATACAACCTGACAAGTGCAGTGCAAACCCCCCCCCCCCCCAGAATGCAAAATATCTATCCCAGCAGACTGCTGGTCCCCTAACATTGCAGATGCTGAGGTAACAGCCATCATCTGCAAAGCAAAACACACAGCAGCAAAGGTATGTGATGGTGTCCTGGGCTGAGGCCAACATGGACTCCAAGAATAATGGAATGCCAAATCACACTACTGCCCAATGTCAGCCTTACCACAGGATATGTACCCAAAGAGCAGTGTACAACAGCAGTGGTCCTTCACAACAAAGGTGTTGCCTGAATGGATACTGCAAACTACCACCCCAGGATCCTGACAAGCTTGGTCTGCACAGCTATGGAAAGGATCAGTATGTACCGCAGACAGAAAGCTATTGTGGACCTACTGATACTGGACGCTACACAGTGTGGCTGTCGTAACTGCAGATCCTGCCCCTAAACATGTTTGACCCAATTGAAACCACGTGGGTGGTGACACAAGTAGCAGTTACATTGAACCTAAACAGCCTCTTACTGACTGGGTGTTCAAAGATACCTAAATGTTCATCATCAATGTCATCACAGCATGAGCAGTTATAACATTTTGTTATTGCCCATAATGCTGGATGGATG
The DNA here is from genome assembly GCF_019279795.1 of Protopterus annectens. Classification (NCBI taxonomy): domain Eukaryota; kingdom Metazoa; phylum Chordata; order Ceratodontiformes; family Protopteridae; genus Protopterus; species Protopterus annectens. The sequence goes on from NC_056739.1 coordinate 1,969,772,969, forward strand.
TGTTGTGATATTTGTAGGAAAATCTTTGTAACAGAGGACACTCTTGAGGGTTCTCATGTTACGATATGCAAAAAATGGGACATTGCCCAGATTTGCTTTTAACTCTTCAGATGCCATCAAGATTAGCCAATTCTTATGGATAATACGTTTAATACATGGTGTTTTTGTACTAAGCGAGTAGCGTATCTTACTTTCATCTCATTCTGGATGGACACATTGGGCAAGCCAACAGCTTGTGTTTCTATGGTGTCATTTAACATAACAGGGGCCACCCTCGACTTTCTTTCCTCTAGCACATTTAGTTTCTCATTATTTAAGGTGGTAGCATCATAACCACTGTTAGTGAAATCAGCTATCATCTCATTCAACTGTTCGGAGAAGCTAGGATCTTCCGTGTTAAACCTACTGGCTCTATAAAATTGAGACCTGACAGTACCTCTAAAAACATGTGGCGCATGCATACTACTTGCATGAGTGTACCTTCCTGCACAGACTTCTTTTCTATGGAGGCTTGTTCTAAGTGTACCACCGTCAAGACTCAAGTTGATATCTAAAAAATTTATAGTAATTTCAGATGAACACATTTTGAACTTCAAAAAAGATGAGATTGAATTGATGTACAGCATAAAATCATTCAAATCCTGTAGCATGCCCCCAAATCAAAAAACAGCCGTCCACAAATCGTTGAAAGTACTTTACATTATCTTTATATGGATTCAAACCACTAAATAAATGTTTCCTTTCCCACTGGTATAAAACTAGGTTGGCATAAGTATTGGCTACCGAAGTACCCATAGCTATACCTGTGAGCTGAAGATACAAGGATTCATTAAAAAGGAAAACATTATTTCTCAACACCACATCCATGAGAGTGCATATTTTTTCAATTTTGTGGAAGTTGGGATCAGGACATGAGTAAGAATTCCCTCAACAAATCCAGGCCAATATCAGTTGGAATGACAGTAAACAAAGATACTATGTCTAGGGTTACCAAAAGGTACCTTCTTAGATGTAGAGGCGCCTTCTCTATGTTATACCATTGCTTAAGCTTCTGAACAAAATCAATGGTGTCACGTAAGATAGAGTCACATTGACTAAGATATGGTTGAAGTTGATCATGCAAATAAACTGAAAGCGGCTCAGTAACCCAACCAGCACCTGAAACAATTGGCCTCATTGGTGGATCAGTGAGGGATTTGTGGATCTTAGGGATGCCATATAACTGTGGGGTAATTGGGCACGGTACGGTCAAATAATTAAATAGATCTAAGTCTATGTCACCTTGGATCTGTAGGTCATAAATTACCATATTCACGTATGAGATACATTTCTTAACATCCAAAGAGTGATTTCCTTAAATGCAGTGTCATCACTAAGTAAACTAGACATAGCCAAAAATATTTGTCTCTATTCATAAGCACAACTGCACCCCCTTATCAGCTTGCTTAATGACAATATTTATATTAGATTGCAAGTCTCTGTATGCTTGAAACTCTTCATAGCTAAGGTTAAAACATTTTCTATCATTATATTTCTTAATATTTATATCAAACATTTGTCTCATTTCTGCTTCACATACATCATGGAATGCTTTAACAACAGGTACATTGACAGGGATGTATGTACTAAAACGTTGCAGCCTTGGTCAACATCTGTGTATTGCCAAATAACAGTTTTAGATTTAACAGTCTCGTGAACCTTTTCAGATCTGTCAGTGTAAACCAAATCATCTGCACATGTGGGGATGAAGTTCAAGCCCTTAGAGAACAGAATAGTGTGTCTCATGTAATATGAAATCTGACAAGTTTAACATACCTCTGTAAACTTGCGGCTCATCTTGCCTGAGCCTAAAGGGCTATCCAGTTTTCTTTTGTTCATTCTATTTGGTGTTTCATTCCGTGTATTCGACGAATCTCTTGTGTTAATTACACGCTCTCTAACCGCTTCTGGATGGTCCAGACAGAAGCGTTTATTGGAAAAGTTTATTTTAGTCTGCTGCATCTGCGGCGTTTTTTTGTATGCATATGTATTCCCAGTAGTAGCACTAGCATGTCTGCCGTCTGTGAGGCTCTCAGAGGAGCCGGCAACGCCTCCTGTTGACGTTGAGGACGTAGTGCGGACAGAACCATCAGCTCCGTGTACCAAGGGGGTAGTTGACTTTAATTCTGAGTCATTCTGAGTTAACTGAACACTACTCGAACCAAAATCATCAAGAGAGTCCAAGCCATCATCACGAACATGCACAGGGACAGTTACATCAGTTTTTCTGTATTTATGACTGTTGTCTCTAGGCCAAGAAAATGTTACTTCTTGTGAAATCATTTACATCTCGGAGAAGCTTACGCTTTTGGTAGCTTCCATCCTTGAATCAAGTAACTGCATTTTTTTCCACCATGCGCTCATAATTACTAGATAGGCTCGTAAATGCAGGCATATTAACTAAGTCATTCTCCATTGACATAATCTCCTTCTTGAGATCATCTTCAATAGCCTGGAAGAAATCATTCATCAAATGCATGTAGTCTATTCCTAGTTTAATGTTTAGCTGTTGCCATTTCTTAAGTAACTCAGGGTAAGTGTTCCCATAGGAGGGCATTTTCAGGATTCTCAGCCCTCTGGGAACAATACCTTTGTTAATATAGGCAATGAAACTAAAGCGCTGCCATTGCAGCCGCTTAAACAAACTTGTTTTCCTCTCCAATAATTGCAAGGATTTGTTAAAATCCAAAATTACATCCTGGGCAGGTGCAGGTACATCCATGGATAAGCTACTGGTATTTTCAACAACAGTTAGCAGAGGATTAACCTGAATGTTAATCAGAGATTTAATGGAAGTCATTGAGTTTGCCATAGAGAAGCAAAAAGGCTGCCAACAAAAGACCTTGAAGTAGCAAATCTTCTGAAAAGGCAGAAGAAAATGTCAAACACAAATTCCAAGAGGTCCAGCAAGACAAACAACGTTCTCAGTAGAAAAGCCACTTTAATGTGAGGAGCAAAGCTTTAGGATAAAATCCTTTATCAATACTGAAAATACAAATGCAAATGCAGAGTATATATAGGTCTAAAAAAGTCATATGACCGGCAGCCAAGAAGTCACATGACCCAAACATTAAAAGAAAACATGTAGAAATAAGTAAATATGCAAAGCTAAAAAATGCAACAGCATAATGCATACATGAAAACAAAAACATTTAAAAAGGAAGAATGTATATTTTTTAAAAAGGAAGAATGTATATTTTAAAAAAGCAAAGTTTTAACCTAAAAATCACATGTACAATCATATACAAAAGAAAATCTCATAATCTAGATCTACTCATTCTGACCAAAATAGGTTTAAGGCTGACAGTACTATTCAAACCAGGGGTGAGTCACCCATCAATCTAATTATCAGTTGTATTCTTTAATTTCTAATTTGTTATTGATATCACCACCTCTGGGTGAGGGTGAAACATGGTCTATAGCTTTAAATTTAAATACATGCTGTTCACCAAAACATAGCCTGAGTTTATATAAAGCATTAGTGTCCACACATCTTGGTTCAGACTTGTGTTCTGTGATCCTATCTTTAAGTTCTGGCGTGGTTTTACCCACATAGAAAGAGTTGCATAATACAAAGGTAGCAAGGTAAACCGTGGGTGGTGACACAAGTAGCAGTTACATTGAACCTAAACAGCCTCTTACTGACTGGGTGTTCAAAGATACCTAAATGTTCATCATCAATGTCATCACAGCATGAGCAGTTATAACATTTTGTGCCCATAATGCTGGATGGATGTGTTGTGATATTTGTAGGAAAATCTTTGTAACAGAGGACACTCTTGAGGGTTCTCATGTTACGATATGCAAAAATGGGACATTGCCCAGCATTGCTTTTAACTCTTCAGATGCCATCAAGATTAGCCAATTCTTATGGATAATCGTTTAATACATGGTGTTTTGTACTAAGCGAGTAGCATTATCTTACTTTCATCTCATTCTGGATGGACACATTGGGCAAGCCAACAGCTTGTGTTTCTATGGTGTCATTTAACATAACAGGGGCCACCCTCGACTTTCTTTCCTCTAGCACATTTAGTTTCTCATTATTTAAGGTGGTAGCATCATAACCACTGTTAGTGAAATCAGCTATCATCTCATTCAACTGTTCGGAGAAGCTAGGATCTTCCGTGTTAAACCTACTGGCTCTATAAGCATGCGCCACATGTTTTTAGAGGTACTGTCAGGTCTCAATTTTATAGAGCCAGTAGGTTTAACACGGAAGATCTAACTTCGAACAGAAAAGATGATAACTGTTCACCAGTGTATGTACCACCAAATAATGAAAGAAAAGAAAGTGATTTTATGAAAATGACACCATAGAAACTACTGGCTCCATCCATAATGGTTACTTACGTTAATAAACACCATGTATAAACGATTATCAAGCTGTTGGCTTGCCCAATGTCCATCCAGAATGAGATGAAAGTAAGATCGTTACTTCGTTTAGTACAAAAACACCATGTATTAAACTTATTATCCATAATTGGCTAATCTTGATGGCATCTGAAGAGTTAAAAGCAATGCTGGGCAATGGCCCATTTTTTGCATATCGTAACATGAGAACCCTCAAGAGTGTCCTCTGTTACAAAGATTTTCCTACAAATATCACAACACATACATCCAGCATTATGGGCACGAAAATGTTATAACTGCTCATGCTGTGATGATGAACATTTAGGTATCTTTGAACACCCAGTCAGTAAGAGGCTGTTTAGGTTCAATGTAACTGCTGCTTGTAGTCACCACCCACGTTTTACCTTATGCAACTCTTTTATGTGGGTAAAACCAGCAGAAACTTAAAGATAGGATCACAGAACACAAGTCTGAAATCCGAAGATGTGTGGACACTAATGCTTTATATAAACACAGGCTATGTTTTGGTGAACGGCATGTATTTAAATTTAAAGCTATAGACCATCCCCGGGATTCATGAACCTTGCGCCAGGCGCCCGCATAGCGTCGGCGTTATAAAGCCAAATATGGCCACCGAGCGATTCAGGTATGAATCAATCCCACGTGCACTACCGGCGTCGCGACCTCGCCGCCCGGTAGGTATGCTAATCACACTGTGTGCGGTATTGCACCATGCAAATGAAGGCAAATAGCGATCCACGAAGTTGGGCAGGCGTAAGCGCGGCAATGTAAACCAAAAGAAAACGGTTTACATTTAGCCAAACATGACCAAGGAGTAATGGAAGGCTGTCAACGTCAGGTATCATACAGGTGCAATATGCCAATGGCAAAAGGCACCGAGAATGTCCAAAGAAAACATGCACAAACTGTAAATAATGACATAATTGTTATGTACGCAGAAACCACAGCAGAACCCCCGGATATGTGCACAGAAGGTGCAAAACAATTAAATAACATGAGAATGTCCTAAAAGAGCAGTATAATACACATTAGATGCACAGCCACCACACACCATAGTATGTATGGAAAGCCTCAACCCCAGCGCAAGGGTTGTCAAGGAGTGGCGGCAGTGTTCGGTGCCATAACCATGTATTAGCAGTCAATGCCATGCAAATGAGGCAGATAATAGTGAATCGCAAAACCAGCGCCGGTGTAAGGATGGAGCAAGCGAGCGGTAGTACTACCGAGGAGTGGCCTACGGGATACATGTCAATCGCAGAGGGGTGTGCCACTGTAGGAGGAAGCACATTGGAGGCCAGCAAACATGGGCTGTACAATGCACATCACAGCAGCAGGATCGGCGTGTGAGGAAATAGATGCGCTGAGAGTACATAATGCCCGCATAGATGCATGTGCACGAGGATGACTACGTTCCCCAACCCGTCAACAACTCGGATATAGGAAGGTAACGCGGAGAATATGAGGAAATGCGGAAGCAGTGTAATCGGAGCCGTAATGAGCAATCAACACCAATCAATCCAGGAAGGGCAAACGGCGGCAGCTGACAACTCTGCATGCAGACTCCTGCAAAGGCGGGAAAGGGAGGCATAGGAATGCAAAGATAGTAGGGGATGTAGTAGAAATGCAAAGAGCAAAGAACGAAATAGCACAGCCAAGTACAGAGGTAGCATAGCGGCGTGCAGACAAAATGCATCATATGCCATGTGTCTGCAGGATGCACTGCAGGCAATAGTAGGTGCAGCGTGCAGAAACAGTAATGTAAGATGCAAAGCTAAGCCAATGCAGGCAACTGTAATGTAACACTAAAGGCAATACCGTTGCAGTTGCAGCGGTAAAACACCGAAGATAATCCACAGATACGGCTGCACAGACACACCCAATGACATCACCTGGTATACAGCACAACAGTATAAAGTGTGAATGCACACAACACACAGCGATTTCCCAAGCCACACCGTAGGGTGTAAACACGGGGAACTTTTAATATGTATATGTTGGGTGCCGTGGCGTGATGCATAGGTATGTGTCAGAGACAGGCGGAGTTGTGGAAGAGGTGCCAACAACTACCGTAGGCCTCATAGGAGAAGGAGAGTGTTCAGACCAAGGGTCACCTACCAGCGGCTGCAAGACCTGCAGATAGTAGAGCGCTACAGGGTGGACAGGGACACGTTACAGCAAGTAGTGGAGCTGTGCGGCCGCCTGAGAACAAGAGACAACAGAGGGGAGCCCATCCCAGTGGACACAAAGGTATGTGTGAGCTTGCGAATACTGGCTACAGGTACCTTTCAAAGGCCAACCGGGGATATAATGGGTATCTCACAGGCATCAGCATCAAGGGTACTACACCAGTTCCTGGATGCCATGTTACACATGCCCATGAGTATATAAACTTCCCCAGATCTCAGGAGGAGTTGGCTAGCAATATCGCCACTTCCACCGTGTGGCACAATACCGGAGGTACTGGAGTGCGATAGACTGTACGCACATAGAAATCAAGTCACCGCCCGGGAGCAGGGTAGGCGCTACATAAACCGCAAGGGATACCCTCCATCAATTGCCAGGTCGTGTGCAATCGCGGGCATTGTCATGGATGTGTGTGCTGGCAGCCCTGGAAGCTACCACGACTCCCATATCTGGCATGCCTCACAGCTGTATCAGGTATTCGCCAGGGGGGACATCACACAAGGTCACCTTGTGGGGGATGCTGGCTATCCACTGGAGCCGTGGATGATGACACCCATCAGAAATGCACACACACATGCAAGAATGCCATAATGAGGCACACGCACAAACCAGAATAATCATAGAGCGTGTGTTTGGGATGTTGAAATCACGGTTCCGGTGCTTGGATACATCCGGTGGAGCCTTGCAGTACTCTCCAGGCACATGTGCCCACATATTCATAGTATGTTGTATGCTACACAATATGATTCTGCGGAAACAGCTGCTGCAGGGACATAATGGTCTAGGGCCACAACTGCCAAGGCAAGCACAGGCACAGGGCGTTCAGCGCCATGAACACACTGTGCCAGCCCCAGTAGGTAGACGTAGGCGTACCCAATATGCCTACGCCCTGGCAAAGAGGAACGCATAGCACATACTTTGACAGCGTAGGCCCCATGGACTGACACCTCCTTACCTGCACACACAGTGAAATGGACGCCACACAAACATGTCCGCCGTAATGTGTACCGTATGGGACCTATGTGTGACTCCAACAAAGGCACCACCAAACACTGCACACCCAATAGCCAGCAGAGCATGGTATGCCAACACCTCAACCGCGCCGGTCCTACATCAGAGCGTAGCCGTATGCTGCCACTGTCGCCAAGTCGACTACATATGTACTTATGTGCATACACAGATACGGAAATAGATATCAGTACACCGTAGAAATATATGTACACATACACAGATATAAAGTACAACAGGTTAATATGGAACCCAGGGATGCAGGTTTACAGATAAGTAAGGCGTGAAATCTCCACATAGTAAATATAGTGAGCGACAACCCGATCATCCGGGAGGGTGGGCAGAGCAGGAACGCCAGCCATGGAAATGTCAACCTGCATCAATACATATCCGCGTCGGGATGATCGCCAGGCCGCGGTACAGTAACGGGATATGCGTGTCATATCCATAGGATATGAGTGCGGAGGTACACACCGCCGCTGGCGATGCGATAGCGTAGGTACTGTGTGCAACCGTCGGTGCGAAAGCGGCAATCATACCTGTCAAGTGTATGCGTCATTATGAGGAATTACCTCATTTGGGGTCTAAAACAGTTCATGTTCCTCGCAGTTCCTCAAAGTTCCACATTGAAATAGTCTGTCACACATTCATTGTTAGGAATGTATTTAAATGAAATCCTGGTAAATAGAAATTAATCATAGTAATTCATTAAAGGTTCTTCTTTGTAAGTAAATCAGCATATTTTAACCATCCTATGACCTTCGTAGCTGAAGTTGTTAGTAAGCCATTGGTATGTGTTCCACAGTTTGCCCATCTGTTCCACATTATGAATGTGTGTGTTCCTCATTTTGGAAATGGAAGGTTGAGAGCTATGGCGGCAATATGTGTATGTGTGAGGTGAGGTTGTCGTGTGTTCTGCTGTGTGTGTGTAATGTGTGTGCCACTGTAAAATGTGTATGTAGGTGACATGTCACAGGCGGAGTGTAATAACATGCGTAGGCATACAGTACAGGAACCATAGGCGTATGTACAGCAGTACCCACAAAGTAGTACTGACATCTCCTCAGTGGCTAGGCGTGGCGGCGTAAAAGCGATGCAAAGCGGAAATGTCCCAGAATGTACCACAGGACCATAGCCAACAGGAGATGCAAAGGGCATGTACAAACCATGACCGTATGTATGGCGGCCATATGGTAGACCCAACACGATAGGTCGACAGCGTTACACAGCATTAGGCATGCGGCGAAAATACGAATGTGCTATCGGCACTGATGGTGGACACTTACGGTCCGTAAATACCACTGTGTGTTCCGCGACCGTTAAGTAAGCAAGCACCACGAATAGGAGGCTACGGTAGCATACAGGCCGTCCCAAGTACAGGACCACAATCACCGTAACTATCAGTGACAAAATGCCAATGGATAGTAGGCACGGACGAACATCCGCAGATATATAACCGATGTGAAGGAGGAATACGTGCAGGAAGCACACATGCAGGCGATACCGACACCACACGACATCAACAAAACAAACATTCCCAGAACAACAGACAGGTAACCTGCAGCTCCCCAAGCAGGGATGGAGCACACACACAAGCATATCTTGTATGTATAAATGCAAGACCCACACCCCGTACCCGTCACCCACATCCGCAGATATACCCCTTTGCACATATCAAAGGGATAACAGCCAAAACCGTAGCAAAATCATACAGGCAGTCAATGACAGCGGCATACCCGCAACAAGCCGCGTGGGTAACACTAGCAGCAGCCGATGCATCCTTGCATCCGTTGTGTACAGGAATATAACAGCTATGTTACACATCTGAATGCACAACGCCATCGACAGACGCCGCCAGGACACGGACACCCACATGTCGAACAGAATACCATACCCAACACACACAATCCACGGCTAACACCACAGCGTAATGTACCTGACACCACACATAGCGTATGCAGTCACACAAACATGATACAATACATACCATCCCCACGAAGGTAGTGCAAATAACCAGCGGCCACACGAGGAATGAACCATGGCCTAGTTTAGCGGGTAACGTCTGAATGGAGGAGGATCACCAGTGATATCGCATAACTACACGAGGAACAGCTATTGGCGTGATGAACCCACATGCCTCAGGTGACGGCGAATAAAGGAAAACTCCTGGATATTCAAACCGTATGTTCATACGAACACAAACTGCATTGAAAGCAAGGAGTTAGAGGAGAATATTGAGGAATACAGAAGCAAAGGCGGAAAGGTATGTCGAACCCACGAGATGTATTGGTGTGTAGCGCGATACATATGACTAATCTGCACTGTATGTGAGCGATGTGTGTAAGTAAAGATACCTGTCCATCAGGCAGAGAGTGGTGAAAGGTGGTTATGTAATGCTAAGCCGCTGAGCATACCAACGACTGTGGACAGCGTGTGCACAGCAGTGGGACAACATGTACACGGCGTGATAACCCAAGGTCCGCCATAGGGATTCCAAACACAGAACAATGCCACCACCCACGCTGATGCTGTCAGTGGATATCGAACAATGAAGTGCCACAGCAGGGGATAGGACATGTATGTATAGTGTCACAGCACACATGTGCATGGGCATATACCGTCGATGTCATACGGAATGTGCGCAATGCTGCGTATCCCTCGCAGTAGGGGTGACTATGTCAATTATGTGTAATGCAAAGCTGTCATGATGGATATGTTCAGAAATCATAGACAGTATCACAGGCATAGCATGCATGATGGAGGGATGACCTAATGTTATGTACATAAACAGGATATGTATGGCCTGCACATATGGGACAGAGTAGTAGCAGAATAGGTACCCGAAATGGAGGGAACAGCAAGTAACCATGTCCACACGTTCCATAGCAGGTGCAATGTGTGCAACAATGATGTCCGGCAGGGCCGTGTGTAAACACATGTACAATGTACACAGTAGTGTCACCCCCCCCATGGTAGTGTCCACTGAATGGCAGAGGTGGATGTCAACTGTATGTCTATACAGTACTTCCGCTGTGGTGGTACCATGGGTCTGTGTCACCCTACCAGCAAGGGAGCTATCACATGACTAGTGACACAGTGTGTCCCTGTGGGATGTGCACAGGACCTATGTCCCACAGCACGGTGTGTGTCCAGTCTGTGGAGGTCACACAGGCGCCCAGGCTGAGCAATGTGGCATGTGTGCACACATGCAGGAGTGCTCCTCCACCCTGCCCACTGCAAGCGCCATGTAGGAGTACTACATGCATCAGTAATCACGGAGAACATGGCCCATGGCAGAGTAGATGACACCCCTGTGTTACTGGTATGCAGGTGAGTACAGATGTGTTTCATGACTGTCATTTGCATATGTAAACTGTCTGAGCCAGGTAGACATCACGGCATGACTATACTGAGACATGTAAAGTTGTATCCATTGTGTAAGGTACACCACATATGTGTTATTGTAACACTGCCCGCGTGTACATGTGTGTATGGCATAGGTACAAGGGCACCCAATGTATCAGCTAGACATACGGTCCAGAAATGCGCGGCCCTGCACATGTGTACCCTCGCCATAGTGGTATATGGCAACCACAGCACCATGTGGGGCATGTGTGTGTACAGCAACCATGTACAATGTGATATGCATGTATAGGGACAGTATCCATGTGATACACACTGCATGACTGTCACTATGCAAAGGTGATGTGTATGCACTATGTGTGATGTAACTGATGCAATGATATCTACATGATATATCTGCCACACTGACACCTGTATGGTTGTTAGCAATATGAGTAGGATGAGCTAGAATGCTGCCAGGTATGTAGATGTGGTATATGTAGGCATGGACAATAGTCTGTGACAGCATGTAGTGTATGTAAGCAAATAGTGAGCATGAGGGGCCACATGACTGATGACTGTGCAATGTCACATGTACCTGACTCGTTGTAGTTAGCATGATATGCCTGCACCACTGTGTGACCTGTACAGGAGGCACATGGCGTAACATCCTGAGACATAGGATACGATGTGATGCTGGATGTGTACATTGGCAATACCATAAAGTGGAATGGCTGAAGGGCAAAGAGCGGATAATGTCTGAGTTGATACCCTCTGTACCACCAACCACCCATGCAATGGTATGACAGGTGGCCAGCATGTGGATGTGGTGTGCTGTGGCACACAGAAGCCCAACAAGGGTGCCAGTAAAGGCATGGAGGTCGTCAATGAGTGTGTGAAGCATGTATGTGAGGATGTGGCCCAGTGCCATACTGTATGGCCCAGTCATGGGTGTACAAATGCAGCCCCATACGTGCAATGCAGTACCACCCATGTGTAGTGTGATAGATGTGGTAGTGTGGTGGTCAGGGTACACGCATTACATGAATGGGCTAGCAGTCAATGCAGTGTGCTGCTGCAGAGACATGTAACAGCCAGGTTGGCGGGATACAACAACTACGGAGCGGAGGTGACATTGGGACCGTGTTCTCGGACATAACGTGTGCATGGCAGTACTATGTATGTGTCCACAGGGTTAATACAATGTCCAGCCATGGATTGGAACCCTGTAGTGAGTGAGAGTGTGTATTGTTGGTAGGTACCCCATTGGCAGGCACGATGCCAGCAACATCTGTGTTGGCAATGCCTGCATGAGTGTTGTATGCTGCATTGAATGTGGATGTAGCCAAACAGCAGAGACATACCAGCACACTGCGTGAGGGCCCACACTGCAATGTATGGCAGTCATGTGTAGGTAGCTAGCTGTGGAGTATGTGATGCACCATGAGGACACACCATGACTGTCAAGTGACACACCACACACATGTGAACATAACTACCGTGCAACAGCCTGCACATGGAACAGGAATACCACTGTGGCGTCTGTGAAAAGGCCAGTACCACCATGTCTCTGTGTGGAATAGCATGGTCCCTACCAGTGCGTAAATGTAGCGGAAGTGCACTGTGATATGTGTCGGCATAGTCATGTAGACTGTCCATTGTACGGGGTGCCATGCCATCAACTACCTCTGTCAGTGGATGTCGGTAGTACCGGCTGTAGAGCGTATGTACCATGCATGCTGCGATGGTCGTGTGTCTAGGGTGTGGCTAGCAGGGCTGAGAAGCATGGATGTTCAGCAAACAGAGGGGGGATGTGTGTAGGCATAGCACACAGACACATGGAGGTTTGGTGCATGCGAGGTAGTGTAGGTATGGTATGCGTCGTGTAATGTGTCACCCAGCTATCGTACTGCATGGCCAAGCATGTGTGGGTACATGGGAGTCCATACTAGGGAAGTGCGTGTTGCTGTCAATACATAGCAGTAGCAACTGTCCTAGGTGCAATGTACAGTATGCCAACACGGCCAGCATGTAACCTGTGGTGTACAGTGTATCCACCGTTCGTGTCACAATGTGCGTGGCGGTCCACGAACATGGGTATCTGAACATGGATTACCTATGATGCAATGTGTCTTGGGAATATACAGTATGTGTGTAAATCACTGTGTGGTGTGGGAACCACCCACCCGTGTGTGTTGCAGTCCAGGTATGTGCCTGGGAGGTATGATCTGTGTACAATCTGGACTGGCAGGTGTGCCATGTAGGGCATGGAGGCAGGTCCCAGGCACTGCAGATAAATGACATGCGTGTCGTACTGTGTGTGTAGTGCTTGTGTACAGCACAGTGGAGGGTGTAAGCATTGTCACACATCACTGCATGCTGTGCCTACCTGTGACAGCCCTGCTGGAGACAGATATGTGACACTGTTGCACAGGCAGCATAGCATGTGAAGATGTACATGTGGGCTGCACACCTTAGGCAGATGTCCACAGGTCATGTGTGCCACGGTAGTGTGGTTGAACACGACTATCAGACTGGACAAACACCACATGCCTGCATAAGTACAGTATGACCATATTCAACAGTCCCAGTGACAGAGTAGGCCAATGTACAGTATCCCTGCGTGCAGACCACTGGCTACTGGACACCTGGCTAGACACACACCCGGAGGGTTAATTCACCATTGAGCCATCACATGTCCCAGTCCATGTGGGCGTACAATGTCATCACAGGGTGGTCACAATAGCAGGTGGCAAGGCAGACCGCGGTGTACCAGGTGATGTGTCATGTGCGCATATGTCGAGTAGCACAGCCGTTCACATGTCTGCAATATACTGGTGCACGATGTATACTGTTACATGATGTATGGAACTGCACTGTCACCCACTACAGGGCCATCTGACACAGGTGTGTTGTGACAGGTGTAACCCATGTTTGCACAGGATACACACCGCTGTTGTAGGCAGCCATGCTGGTGGCTACCACTGATATATGCAGTGGTCATACAGACATACCGCACACAGTGTCCATGCAGGAATGTCCATTGTCATGGACGATGTGCTGCTATGTGAATGTAGGTGTGTGTTGTGAATGTTACACATCCAGATGACACCATCTGGCGCAGTCATGGTTGTGAACACCATTACACACATCCACAGCAGTCAGAACCCAGTCCTGACAATGTGTGTCAGTCACCCTCGTACTGTGTGACATATGTGCACATGGAGGAACACCTCCCACTGTCATCTAAGATGGCTACATGATGGCCGGAATGTGCTGTGGAAATGTACAATGCTGGTAGCCCAATGAAGTACCTGGAATCACACACAGTACGCTATGGCAGCCATGTAAACCATGCACAACAATGACCGCCCAACAGACACAAACAATGCATTGACACGTGGAACATGTGCACATGACAACCCCCAATGAGGTATGTTGCACAAATTGATGTACAATTGTCATCTATGGCCATAGTATGGATGCAGATGCACATACCCCACAGGTAGTACCATGTGATGTAGGTAGGGGGGCATTGCTCGTGTCCATGTGACAGTAGCTGTACAGACACATGTCCTGCATAGCCGTCATGTAGGGGTAGCTGTGGCATGTGACCGCTGGACATGCCCGTACAATTGACCATGTCCCACAGGAGATGTGTTATGTGTGTACCACATGTGATGTGCTGACAACAAGCTGTGACATGTCGGCTGCGGTGTACCTGTGTGACATTGTCTGTGATGGGTGCAAAGGCATATAGTATCGTATTGCATGCCCACAAGCCCCACATAGGTGCATAGCCTGAACATACAATACAAGGAGTGTGTGGGATGATAGCAACCCACAGGAGGAGATAGGTATGGATGGCAGCCCACAACCACATGTGTGTGTACGGTGTTCACGTCCACGACACATGAGCATCTGAGAGGCTAGCGTTACAGCTGTACAGGGTTGCATGCATATATGTTCAGCAACATCCCTGTGTGTCCCACCACTGGCCCGTGGACCGATGGACACCAACCAAATGTGCAGATATGAGATGTGCACAGCACATCACAGATGCCTACTGTAGAACAGGCTTACCGTGTAGACATGTGCACAGTAGGTCTGCGCCAGCTGCAGTCAAACATGTTATGTGCTGAACCACACCAATAGTCCAGGCCATGCCACAGATGGATGTGCATGCATCTGTGTATGTATGGCAGTGAATGTCTCCAGCATAGCAATATAGCTGTGTCACCGTTGTAAACAACAATATGAATGGGTTGTATGTGTGAGGGGTGCGTCATACGTGTATGGTCAGATCGACGATACCATCAGTGACCCTGCTATGTGAACATCCCTGTCCCCATACATGGATACATATGCTGTGCCCACCACCACATTCACAGAGGGAGGGATGGCGGTGTGTAGTGCAGCAGCAGACATGGGGGTGGCAGCAGGCACTGGATGTACACATATGTGGTACCCACATCAGTGCAGGCAACCATCCATGTGCACGGGATAGCGGTGTGTGTCCACATACAGCACTGTGTTGATCAATATCCCAGCACATAGCACCTGCCAGGGTTACAGTGTATGCATGGATGTCTGATACCTGCATGCACCAGACACACCCTCAGCAAGCAGCGTGCAGCATACCTCGCTTGAGGCCAGTGTCCACGCCATGGTGATAGACATGTTGAATGTCCATATACACATAGCAATGACATATGGAATGGACAGCCACCCTGTCAATATCATCAACCCCCAGGTGGATCAAAACCCAGTGCCATGTATGTGGCATACCCTGCCATACCATGCAGACGTGCCCAGCAAGGCTGCATGAGCTATCACAGTCCTACATGGTGCAATGGACAAAAGGCACTCTCACTATCAACCATACACAGCAGTAATGTGGCGGTGATGCACCCTGTGGTGTTACAGGTGCTGTGTGATGCTCTGGACAATGTGTGTGTGTACATGCTATGCATGGCCTTTCCTGCTAATGTGTCATGGTTACACATTGCCCTATGTCTATCACATGTGCAACACAGGTGAGCTGTAGCAGGTTGTCCAACACCCGTACAGTGCTGTGTGGATGTACATGGCACAACACATGCATGTGCAGGTGTCCATGTGTATGTGTACAGTGCCACTGCTGGCGTTCACAATGGCTACAGGCGTGATGTGTACTGACATATACACAGCGTCCAGGTGAACAGTAGCACCGGCGTCACATGGGGACCTATGCCAAGTGATATGGATACAGGTGCAGCCAGGTACACATGTCACAGCAGGCTAACATCTACATGGTGCGTGTACAGTGTGATGGGGTGGCACACAGATATGATGTGACACCCACTGCTCAATGGTGTGAAGCCAACACATCGGCTGTGTCACTGCCACGATGCCTTTCACAGATTACTGTGCAGATGTCGTACTTGTCATAGCAATGTATTTCCAACAGTATGCCAGCACAGCAGTGTAAATGTGACCTGCCACCATCATTATGTCTTACAGATAATGCCACGTTCCCGGCTTCCCACTTTCAGTCGACAGGAGGAGGAGGTGATCATCCCATACCTCCATACTAATCATGACCTCTTATTCAGTCATGTGCCACAGCAGGCACAGGAACGACAGGAGATGTGGGAGGAGATGTGCAGGAGGGTGAACAGCCTGGGCGGATACAACCGCACTTATCAGCAGATCCGCAGGCACTGCACAGACCTGATCCGGCATGCAAGACAGTGTGTCGCTGCAATCGCCAGACAACAACGTGGGACAGGTGGTGGGCCACCAACCCAGCCCCCACTCACAGCCACGGAGGAGCTCCTGGCCAGTCTGGGGACACCCGCGGAACAACACGCGAAACCCATGCGTCCATCGTGGAGGTGGGTGTCTCCCGAACTATGAGCTTGGAGCTGCATGGTAAGTCAGTGTTGCATGTTTGTATGATAAGTGACGTGGGGGTGGGTGTCATAGTACAAATCATTATATAGCAATACATGCCAGGTATATGGCCACACAAGATGCATACTACAGTATGCTACGTTGTGTTAGCGGACATGTGCATAGCACATGCTAACTCACAGATGCATGATGTGACATGCACAGTGCTGACCGTGGCGATAGTAATGGATTATGTGTATACCTTTGTGTCATCCCTTTACAGGTACGTCTGGCGTGTCACAAACACAAGGGTCTGTTGCAGGTAAGTCTGTTGCTAGTCAAAGGCATGATATGGTGTATTGATATCCCCCATGTGCCCAGGCATGACATGCACACCTGTGTGTGCCCCAGTCACGGTATACAGGTTGCACCACCCGACACACACACCACCCATGTACAGTAGATACAACCGTTAGCGTAGAGTGGCATGACACCACACGACCTATTGGTGTGTTACGTGCATTCAGCTATGCATACAATGGTGTAGGTGTTCCACAATAGCTGCATGTGTAGTATGCATCGGTATGCCTCTGCAGTATGCACACAGTACCACATAGTGAGCTGTGATCTTGCCAGAGCACAGGTGTTACCAATGTGAGCTATGCCCTGCATCGGTGCACGTTGTGACATGGCACATGCCATGTCCCATGCGCATGGATGTCTGGCTGCAACATTTTCACACCATGACATGACCTATGCACAATATAGCAGACATCCACACTGTCTGCATATCTGTCGGGAATGTGACACCTTACACTAGTATGGTTGTATGTCACATGGGCCACCACAGGGCCGTGTGCACAATGTCCACCACACACAATTGTCAATGACCCAGACAGACAAGGCCATGGTCGATACCTACAGGCATGTTGCCACACAGTACATCCACAGTGGGTAGTCACCGTTGCACCCTGTACACACATAGTGGGCTCATCACTGTAGTGGACCCCCTGGACATCCGATGTAGTACACCAGTGACATGGAATGCCTCTCCACAGCTACTACAGGTGCCTCCAATGTCCACCATATACGTGCTGCTGAGCAGCTGAACTGACTTACAGACATGGCAGTATAGCAGCGTCCAGGTCACATCGCACAGAAACATAACTGTGTCCTGCTACTGTGCAGTGGCACAGTGCCCGCACTCCACACTGTACAGCTATGTACACAGCTCACACCAACCGCACCTGCACAGACATCCCTGTTACCCATACATTGTATCTGTAGACTGTACACATAACACTGCACCGTGACAGCCGTTGTGATGTGGTGCATGCGGTGGGACACCATTGTCACATGTCCACATGATACCACACATGTTTGCGGTGTACATGACATAGTGTCAGCAGCCATGTGTACTGTCAACTCACCCGTGGCCACACGGTGTATCACGGTGATGCATGCAAACTACCATGAATGTGTGTACTGCATGCCTACTAAAAGACACCTGCCTGTTGTACTGTTCCCACCAGGGCAGTGTGCATACTGCCACTGTGAATGTCTGGTCTACATTCACTGGTCTGTGGTGTGTGAATGCTGCATGCCACCTGCATTATCACATGCATGATGTGTGTGTGTGTGTGTGTGTGTGTGTGTGTGTGTGTGTGTGTGTGTGTGTGTGTGTGTGTGTGTGTGTGTGTCTGTATTGTAACGATGGTATGTCTTTGTATTGACAGGTGCTGTAGGTGAGTTCCCCTCCTGCGGTCCATCTGATGCTAGTGTCCCCACAGATACTAGTGGTGATGACCATGTGCATGAGGCACAGGCAGGGTCGTCACAGGCAGACACTGTGCCATTGGAGAACATCACCGTCACGTACCCTTCATCCCTGCACACGGTTCGGATGCCGACACATACCCCAACACCGTTGCCCATAGATGACGGTCAGTCAGCATCTGTTGGCACCGAGCAGGAATGTGTGGTGGCTGCAGAAGGTGTGGGTACACACGATGGTGCCAGTGTAATGACTGGTGCAGTGCCGCGCAGGCATGTGGCAGGTGCTGCCCGTGGGGGGCACCGCTAGACATACACCTGCCGTACAGGGTGCAGCAGCTGGTATAACCAGGCGCATGTTCCAGACTGTAATGGCGGCGCAGGCATGCCGAGCGGCAGAACCAGGAAGGGCAGAGGCTGCAGAGGTCTGCAATCCGTTCCTTGAATGACAACATCCAGGCATTGGCGAATGCCCAACAGCATCTTGCCGATGTTCTGGATAGGAGATTGGGTGAGATGGCTGGTATCCTCGACCGAGGCATGGCCATCCTTGGCGTGGGCTGTCCGTGCAGGAACACCAGGTAGGGGTGAGGCATAGGACGCGCGTGGGCGTGGGCCAGCAACACCACCTGGTGCAGGTCAGCGTGTGCGTGCCACCTCCCATGCCCACCCACACAGTGCTGGTAGCAGCAGCAGTGCAGCTGCTACTACACCAACCACACCAGGACAGAGCAGGCCCGTGGGCGTGGCCTGGGCGGCCCGGCGTGAGCACGTTTCCAGCGGACATGTGACATCGGACGGTGGACAGTCCGTACCTCCACCGGTCGTGCCGTGCGACCCCAGGCAGGCCGCGGGTCATGTCGCCGCAGGCTGACACAGTGAGCCGTAACACCTGCACTGTACAGTCTGGGGCTGCCAAGCATACCCCGTGTAGGCATCACAGATGACTGAACTGTGTACACACAAACCCACACACAGCAAACACGACTGTAGGGCTCCACCACACCCACATGCAATCTACACAGTCATGCCCAGTCAATGCACAGGCCCTTACACACACACATGATGTCATCCATTGGTACAGCCCATGCCTGTGGCACACATATCACCCTGTGCATATGATGAAGTCTCTGCCGCATAACTGTGAGCTACACCATCAGTGCAATTTTATGCAAACATATTCTGATGCACAGGGTGGACAAGATAGTGAGAGGTGTATGTGATACCTGTGTCCGCATAGTACGTGATGTGTATGTTGTGGTGTGTGTGTATGGCTGGTGACAGGTGTGTATGTGATGTGGGTTTTGCACTGACATCATGCAGCAGACATACCATGCAGGACAGGTGCAGCATCCATTGATCTGTGTACACAGTATGCGTGGTGGTTACATGTGTAGCACCATGTTGGTTCAGTTAACCCGTATGACAATGATGGTGTACTTGCATGTGCCTACTGGGAGCACTGTAATTAGTTCCCCACGTGTAGTCGCGGGGTACCCACAGGCATGTCTGGCAACATCAGCATAGCACAGGTACCCGCAACCGGCAAGGACCCCTACATAGGGACATAGGCGCACATGTACATAACAGGGTATGTGCCCTACGACATGTGTGGACCTAGCATGACTGTGTGTGGCTGCTAACACCCCTCAGGATGGGGATGCCACATCCATCAGTCCCCAGTCCCTTGTCCAGCACTGACACACAGATGATGCCTGGCGCGCCAACTATATTCACACATCCACCGTCATTATTACCCCTGGACAAAGGCAGTCAGGGCCGTTCCTTCATGGGCTGGCACTCCTCTACGTGTTGTAGGGGGTCTCCGTCCGTTGACCCTATTCCCCCAGCACGTCCCACTCATCTTTGTGGTGATGTGTCTCACAGTCGCTTCTGTGCCTGTGTTTGCCTGGAGCCTAGGAAGTGGAATATGCCCATGTCACCCAGGTCAGACATGGCCGTGTATGCCAGGCACAGATCACCACAGAGCAGATGTGCTGGGGAGGTTCACAGCCGGAGTCCCCTTGGTCGTGCAGCTTGTGACACATGTCCTAGCACCGTCATCCCCGCCTTGTGTAACGTTTGTGGTCCTTCCAAGTGCTGCAGGCGTCAGGTTAGCTACAGGCCAGATGTGCCATTGTACACAGTCATTGCTCTGGTGTGTGATGTGTACAGGGGTACAATGAACACCCCTGATGTGGATGCGATTCCTTCCAGACCAGGAGGCCACAGTGGAATGTCTTCACACTCACATTGCCATTGTGTGTGTTGACAGAGGTTACCGACAGGTGTGGTAGCCATTTCCATGAACATGTCCACCATCTTGAATGGCTTACCACCTACATGTGACATTGGGCCGAACATGTCCTTCACACTGGGTAGGTCTGCACCTTCTCTGGCATGTAGTAGCAGGCCATGGCTCTGGCACCAGTTATCCATGTCTATGACGCCCTAGGTGGATGTCCGTGTCACATGGGGTGTTGGGTATGGTGGCCGGTGTGTAGTCATCTGCATACCTTGTCTGCTACAATCCCCCTATGATTGCATGCATATTGGAAGGTCGAATGCCGTATGGCAGGAGGCCCAGGACTGAGCCTGTGAGCCTCCACTGGAGACCATATATGAGTGTGACAAGGCACCAGGAACACCAACCCTGTGTGGTGTGACCTCCAACCTTTCTGAGAAGCATCGGGTGACATATGTCCCCACATGTATGCTGGCGAGCCTTTCCATGTGTCCCATGTGGAGTGTGCTCTGACCGCTTCCACCACGTCATGGTACTGTGTGCAAACCGGCGTATCCCCATCAATGCCCTTGGTGACCACTCCCGACAGGGCGAGCAGGTTGGGAGGCAGGATCCGCCCCTTGACTATGTTGTTGTGGGTATGTTCCGGTATTGGCTGTACACGCTGTCTGTACCCATGGGCACCTGTATGGACCTCCCCACAGCTTTGCAGACAAGGCTTGTCAAGCTGATAGGGTGTGGCTGTCTACAGTCAATAAGAGCACTACCCTGGCATAGTGGGACCACAGAGCCATATGCCATCCATGGGGACATAGCCCATAGTAAGGCTAACATGACACAGTGGCCGCATGTGTGGGCTGAGGGCCTCAATGAGGATGGGTAGCACACAGCCAGGGACACCATCGGTGCCCATTGGTGCTGTGTCAACCGCCATAGAGATATGGGATCACTCCAGGCCATATGAGATGTTTGGAGGCTACACTCTGGTGGGATGGATATGTCCCTCTTGGGGGTGGATGTATGCATGGAACATGTCCGCTGGTTTGCAGACAATGTCTGTGGGTGCAGTGACCGTTGTACCATTCTGGACCATTTCCGTCCAGGTCTGTGTGCCCCCAACCATGTCCTTACCACAGTTAGGGAAGGCCCTATGGTTGTCTCATGTGCCCTCTGCAGTACCACTCCCTGGCGGCTGTGGATGATTGTATGTGTGGCCGTATGGTGACGCTGGTATGAATGGGAGATGGTTTCCCTGGTACTGACATTGCTCTGTCATGTATTAGCTCCAACTGTTGATGTACAGCTTGTCAGTGGCTGGGGTCCACCACACCATGTGCCTACCTGTGGTGGACAAGGTCCTGATGTTATCATGTTTGCCTGTTGCAGACATGCATGTGGGTGCTCAGTGAAGGCATTCGTTAGGCAGTTGGCAGTCTGGCCTGTGTTCAACACTGGCATGGAGGACTTGTAGGGTACCACACCGGTCATATGATGTGTGTGGTTTGTTGTGGAGAGGTCATCACTTAGGTCCCCCATGCCGGTGTTGGGTGCAGGATGTGGATGACCAGTGGATCCACTATATGGTCTGGCATCACCATTGAGGGCTGTACATCCTGTGTGGGGCATATCCTCACCATGTGTGATGGGCAGAACTGTCAGACATCCCCCCCTAGTGTGTATGGTGCATGGCTGTTTAACAGTGGCCAGGTGTGAGAACACATGGGACCGGTGGCGTAGTGTGTTGTGCCATGGGAAATGTTCCCAGTCTATGTATGGGTGGTTCATGTCACCCTGATTGCTGTTGTGGGAGCATGCACACTCACCAGTGTCCTCAGGACGTCTGTGCAGGTATCCTGTGTTTGGGAGGGTTGTCTGTAGCATGCAACAAACTGTAGGCCAGTCCTACACATGGTTCATTGCACCTAGATATTCCCGCTGCAGCCATGTCTGTGGCATGGCGGGGTTGCTGTTGTGTGGCTGGACACACATGACGGTCCACATTCCGCCACCCATGCCGTCGCACCATGTGTATGCATGTCTGCTCTGTGCCGAGTCTAAGTGTCTGAGCATGCCCAGTAGGCAGCTGTGTAGATAGACACACAGCACAGTGCACACCATGCCAGACTGCAGTTATACCCCGGTGCATGCCTGTATCCCCGCCATAGCGGCCACGTCTGTGGCATGGCCAGGTTGCTGTTGTGTGGCTGGACACACGACGGTCCACATTCCGCCACCCATGCCGTCGCACCATGTGTATGCATGTCTGCTCTGTGCCGAGTCTAAGTGTCTGAGCATGCCCAGTAGGCAGTGATGTACTGATCAGTAGTTACTTGGTATTCCCGACTGCAGCACTAACGTGTTACTGTACGGCGACCTTGGGATGGTAACAGGCTGCGTGACTGCGCACTCTGACATAATTCCCGATCGGGCACATTGCCTCTGCAAATGATACCACCCACGTAGGGGTATGCCTCCTGACAGCGCTCTGCTCAGTAAACTCGGTAGCGCGTTCTGTAAATGCTTCATACTGTAGTGTGTTCATGTAGATAGGTGTAGGTTCGTCTCCCGTCCCTTCTGTGTGTGTGTGTGTGTGTGTGTGTGTGTGTTTCCAGCTGTCTCTGCGAATGAACATGCTTTTAGACGCTTCGCAACACATACCTTGGCTGTGCCAACTATTGTCTTCGGGTGATGTCACCAGCCTACAAGTATGCCTCTGACAGCGCTCTGCTCAGTAAACTCGATGGCAGCGTTCTGTAAATGCTTCATACTGTAGTGAGTTCATGTAGATAGGCGTAGGTTCGTCTCCCGTCCCTTCCGTGTGTGTGTGTGTGTGTGTGTGTGTGTGTGTGTGTGTGTTTCCAGCTGCCTCTGCGAATGAACATGCTTTTAGACGCAGCACATACCTTGGCTATTGCCAACTATTGTCTTCTTGGTGATGTCACCAGCCTACAAGTATGCCTCTGACAGCGCTCTGCTCAGTAAACTCAGTAGCGCGTTCTGTAAATGCTTCATACTGTAGTGAGTTCATGTAGATAGTAGGTTAGTCTCCGTCCCTTCCGTGTGTGTGTGTGTGTGTGTGTGTTTCCAGCTGCCTCTGCAAATGAACATGCTTTTAGGCGCCGCAACACATACCTTAGCTATTGCCAACTATTGTCTTGGTGATGTCACCAGACTACAAGTATGCCTCTGACAGCGCTCTGCTCAGTAAACTCGGAGCGTTCTGTAAATGCTTCATACTGTAGTGCGTTCATGTAGATAGGCGTAGGTTCGTGTCCTGTCCCTTGTGTGTGTGTGTGTGTGTGTGTGTGTGTTTGTGTGTTTCCTGCTGCCTCTGCGAATGAACATGCTTTTAGGCGCTTATAACACATACCTTGGCTATGCCAACTATTGTCTTCTTGGTGATGTCACCAGCCTACAAGTATGCCTCTGACAGCTCTGCTCAGTAAACTTCGGTGGCAGCGTTCTGTAAATGCTTCATACTGTAGTGAGTTCATGTAGATAGGCGTAGGTTCATCTCCCGTCCCTTCCGTGTGTGTGTGTGTGTGTGTTTGTGTGTGTGTGTGTGTGTTTCCAGCTGCCTCTGCGAATAAACATGCTTTTAGACGCTTCGCAACACATACCTTGGCTATTGCCAACTATTGTCTTGCGGGTGATGTCACCAGACTACAAGTATGCCTCTGACAGCGCTCTGCTCACTAAACTCGGTAGCGTGTTCTGTAAATGCTTCATACTGTAGTGAGTTCATGTAGATAGGCGTAGGTTCATCTCCCGTCCCTTCCGTGTGTGTGTGTGTGTGTGTGTGTGTGTGTGTGTGTTTCCAGCTGCCTCTGCGAATGAACATGCTTTTAGACGCCATAACACATACCTTGGCTGTGCCAGCTATTGTCTTCGGGTGATGTCACCCAGCCTACAAGTATGCCTCTGACAGCACTCTGCTCAGTAAACTTCGGTAGCGTTCTGTAAATGCTTCATACTGTAGTGAGTTCATGTAGATAGGCGTGGGATTCGTCTCCGTCCCTTCCGTGTGTGTGTGTGTGTTTTCGTTGCTTTCACAACTCCTTCGGAAAAAGCAAATTCTTAAACTGTTCACAATCAACAATGTGAGATTTAAGAACTTCGTTAAGACTCACATTGTTGATTGTGAACATTTTAGAAAGTACTTTTCTGCAAGTTGTGGAAACAACAACGTTATCATTTAATAAACTGTTTAAATGTTAAGAAGACTTGTGTTGTGTCGAACTCACGGGGGCTATTCTTGCCGCAGGTTGCTGGTTTGTTTGTTTTTCATAGTACAATATCATGTAATACATGTGTTCATAGGATGCTTTCTGAGATGTTGACATGTGTGTGTTTCGTTAGCAGTGCGTCTGTGCTTTCTATGCTGTGGCTACATGTTCATTGTTCGCATAGAAAGTGACAAATGGAAGTGTAAGGGTGGATATTTAAAGCCTGGATGCTTCCATGTTATGTGTAAGTCTCCACGGGGCCTCTGGTGATAAGCGCATACATGTCTATGAAGAACCTTTGGATACCATATGCGACCTGTAGTGTGGGCGAAATGTTTCAGTTGACTGTTCCATCTACCTATGTGTGACATGGTTTGTGGCCATAGTGTGCCAGCAAGTCTTTCCTGTTCATTGGGTGTTTGCCATGGTCATTTGACATCAATCCTATTAATTCACTGAAGGATGTCATTCATTGGTGGGAACGCCATAGTTTGACCATCGTATGTCTTTCCCAGCCGACGTTGATATTGTGCCATTGGTATGTTTACACAGGTCACCCATCTGTTCCACTGTATGGAAGCGTGTGATCCCCATTTATGTGCTGGCAGATTGAGTGCTGTCTCGCGGTATCTGCCCAGCGGTCTAACTTTGTAGGGGAGTGTCTACTGTAGTCCCTATCTGTATTTCCTGGGTTATGCCTTGCAACACCTGTGGGATTCCCCAGGTTTTGCAGCTATGGAGTGCCATCTTGGCGTGCGTTTGTCCATCCATGGGAACTGCCTACTGGACACTAGTATAGGGCTGTACACATTTCACAGCTGCATTCTGCATTTCCAGTGGATGATCGGCATTATTAGTGCGAATGCGCATATGCCATAGCCACGTCCGCGCACACCGGGCGGGACAGCGAATCATCTGCCAATCCACACGAGACCCGTTTTGCATACCCACGATCCATGTCTGCAACCCTCGACAGTACCCATTGCACACCCTTCATGTGTGCGGAAATGGGATGTGAGCGCGTGTATGGGCGCAACAACCTGGGAGTCCTATTCATATGTCCTGCATTTCATGGGCGGTTGTCATCACCCTTGAAGGCCTATTGGTGCATATATCTACCTGTGCGTAGTCACGGCTGTCACCTCTTCTGGGTCACCACGATGCAGCCTGTTGCCAACACTTAAGGAGAAATTTTTGGGTCCTGCAATGGACACCGATGTGCATATGTAAAGTGTAGAACATGTTGGACTGTGTCCATTCAGCCAGTGGGTTTGACTGCTGCCATATGTTCCCCAGTCCCAGATGTCTGTTTGCCTACCCATATTATGTAGTGCTCACGGAACCCGTGTCCTTCCACAATTAACCCATATGGTGTTACTGTAGTACTGCAGGTTGGCAACTGCTTTAAGTAATCCTCAGAGGTACCATTGTGAACTATCCGCCACTGTATTGTCATTATAACAGAGGCGGTACATATAGAACCTATTTATTCATGAAAGGATGTTATTTATGTGTGGGAGCCATAGCTTAACCATAGTATGACCTTCCTAGTTGGCGTTGTTGGTGTGCCGTTAATATGTGTTCCACAGGTCGCCCGTATGTTCCAGCGGTGAAGGCGGGTGATCCTACATACTGCTAGCACCTTGGCTGCTGTATGCGCGGGATTCGCCCGGCAGGATGGATGTCTATGGGGTGTGTCTACTGTTGTTTCCATCTGTATTTCCTGTGTTATGCCTTACTACGACTGTGTGATTCCACCAGGTTTGCTATTATGGGTGCCATCTTGTCCGTACGTTTGTCCATCCTTGGGAAATGCCTACTGGACACTAGTATGGGGCTGTACACATTTCACACCTGCATTTAGCATTCTCCGGTGGATGATTGTCAGTATTGGTGGGTGGTAAGGCATGTTCTGTACCCACATCCCTCACGGGCGGGACAATGGATCATCTGCCAATCATCTCCAACACCCATTTCTGCATACCCACGATCCATGGCTGCAACCCTCGACAGTACCATAGCAAATCCTCCATGTGTGCTGGAATGGGATGTGGGCCACATCTGTGGACTCGACAATCTGTGGATTTCTGTGCATATGTCCGCATTTCATGGACAGTTGTCATCAACCTTGAACACGCTGGCGGTGCATATATGTAGCTGTGCCGTAGTCACGGCTGTAGTTCATCTTGGTCTTCCTGCACTTTTCGGTTGGCGTTGCAATAGGACAAATTTTGGGTCCTACAATGGACACAAATTGCATATGTAAAATGTAGAACATGTTGGACTGTGTCCATCTGGCCAGTGGTTGTGACCGCTGCTGTATGTTCACCAATCGCGGATGTGTTTGACTACACATATTATGTTGTGCTCTGAAACCCATGTTCTACTCGATTAACCCAAATGGTATTGATGTAATGCTGCAGGTTGGCAACTGCTTTAAGTAATCCTCAGAAGGCCCAGTCGGACATATACACCACTGTATTGTCAATATAAAACAACCAGAACATGCATACCCTATTAATTCACTGAAGGATGTCATTCATTGGTGGGAACGCCATAGTTTGACCATCGTATGTCTTTCCCAGCCGACGTTGATATTGTGCCATTGGTATGTTTACACAGGTCACCCATCTGTTCCACTGTATGGAAGCGTGTGATCCCCATTTATGTGCTGGCAGATTGAGTGCTGTCTACGCCGGTATCTGCCCAGCGGTCTGGCTTTGTATGGGGAGTGTCTACTGTAGTCCCTATCTGTATTTCCTGGGTTATGCCTTGCAACACCTGTGGGATTCCCCCAGGTTTGCAGCTATGGGTGCCATCTTGGCCGTACGTTTGTCCATCCATGGGAACTGCCTACTGGACACTAGTATAGGGCTGTACACATTTCACAGCTGCATTCTGCATTTCCGGTGGATGATCGGCATTATTAGTGCGGAGTAACGCATATGCCATGGCCACGTCCCGCACACGGGGCGGGACAACGAATCATCTGCCAATCCACACCGAGACCCGTTTTTGCATACCCACGATCCCATGTCTGCAACCCTCGACAGTACCCATTGCACACCCTTCATGTGTGCGGAAATGGGATGTGAACGTGTATGGACGCAGCAACCTGGGGAGTCCTATTCATATGTCCTGCATTTCATGGACGGTTGTCATCACCCTTGAAGACGCTATTGGTGCATATATCTACCTGTGCCGTAGTCACGGCTGTCACCTCTTCTGGGTCACACGATCGCAGCCTGTTGCCAACACTTAAGGAGAAATTTTTGGGTCCTGCAATGGACACCGATGTGCATATGTAAAGTGTAGAACATGTTGGACTGTGTCCATTCAGCCAGTGGGTTTGACTGCTGCCATATGTTCCCCAGTCCCAGATGTCTGTTTGCCTACCCATATTATGTAGTGCTACGGAACCCGTGTCCTTCCACAATTAACCCATATGGTGTTACTGTAGTACTGCAGGTTGGCAACTGCTTTAAGTAATCCTCAGAGGTACCATTGTGAACTATCCGCCACTGTATTGTCATTATAACACAGCCGGTACATGTAGAACCTATTTATTCATGAAAGGATGTTATTTATGTGTGGGAACGCCATAGCTTAACCATAGTATGACCTTCCTAGTTGACGTTGTTGGTGTGCCATTAATATGTGTTCCACAGGTCGCCCGTATGTTCCGCGGAGTGGAAGCGGGTGATTCCCACATACTTGCTAGCACCTTGGCTGCTGTGTATGCCGGGATTCGCACGGCAGGATGGATGTCTATGGGGTGTGTCTACTGTTGTTTCCATCTGTATTTCCTGTGTTATGCCTTACTACGACTGTGTGATACCACCAGGTTTGCTATTATGGGTGCCATCTTGTCCGTACGTTTGTCCATCCTTGGGAAATGCCTACTGGACACTGGTGTAGGGCTGTACCCATTTCACAGCTGCATGTAGCATTCTCCGGTGGATGATTGTCAGTATTGGTGGGTGGTAAGGCATGTTCTGTACCCACATCCCTCCCACGGGGCGGGACAATGGATCATCTGCCAATCATCTCCAACACCCATTTCTGCATACCCACGATCCCATGGCTGCAACCCTCGACAGTACCCATAGCAAATCCTCCATGTGTGCTGGAATGGGATGTGGGCGACATCTGTGGACTCGACAATCTGTGGATTTCTGTGCATATGTCCGCATTTCATGGACAGTTGTCATCAACCTTGAACACGCTGGCGGTGCATATATGTAGCTGTGCCGTAGTCACGGCTGTAGTTCATCTTGGTCTTCCGCCGCACCGGTTGGCGTTGCAATAGGACAAATTTTTGGGTCCTACAATGGACACAAATGTGCATATGTAAAATGTAGAACATGTTGGACTGTGTCCATCTGGCCAGTGGTTGTGACCGCTGCTGTATGTTCCCCAATCGCGGATGTGTGTTTGACTACACATATTATGTTGTGCTACGAAACCCATGTTCTACTACGTTTAACCCAAATGGTATTGATGTAATGCTGCAGGTTGGCAACTGCTTTAAGTAATCCTCAGAAGGCCCAGTCGGACATATACACCACTGTATTGTCAATATAAAACAGCCAGAACATGCATACCCTATTTATTCATTGAAGGATGTTCGTTATATGCGGGAACGCTAGTGTTGAAACATTGGCTGACCTTCCTAGTTGAGGTTGTTAGTGTGCCATTAGTATGTGTTCCACAGGTCGCCCATTTGTTCCGCAGTATGGAAGCGAGTGATCCTCATGTTGTTGCTGGCAGATCGAGTGCTGTGTACGCCGGTATTCGCACGGCGGTCTGACTTTGTATGGGGAGTGTCTACTGTAGTCCCTATCTGTATTTCCTGTGTTATGCCTTACCGCAGCTGTGTAATTCCACCAGGTTTCCAGTTATAGGTGCCATCTTGGACGTACACTTGTCCATCCATGGGAATTGCCTACTGGACACTGATATAGGGCTGAACACATTTCACACCTGCTTTTAGCATTACCCAGTGGATGCTTTGCATCCTTAGTGGGGACTAAGGCACGTGCTATACCCACAGCCCTCCCACGGGGCAGGACAACGGATTATCTGCCAAACAACACCGAGCCCCATTTTTGCATACCCAGGATCCCATGCCTGCAACCCCCCACGGTACCCATTACACATCCTTCATGTGTGCGGGACTGGGATGTGGACGCACTTCTATGGACACGACAATCTGGGGATTTCTGTTCATATGTCCTGCATTTCATGGACAGTTATCATCAACCTTAAACACGCTGGTGGTGCATATGTCTAGCTGTGCCGTAGTCACGGCTGTCACTCTGTCTGAGTCGATCACAGCTGGTCGACGGTGTAAACGGAATAATTTTTGGAGTCCTACAATGGACACCGATGTGCATATGTCAAGTGTAGAACGTGTTGGACTATCACCATCTGGCCAGTGGTTTTGACTGCCGCTGTATGTTCCCCAATCGCGGATGTCTGCTTGACTACCCATATTATGTATTACTTGGCCTATCTATATCCACGTGCCAGTAAGCGGAAATACAGCAAACCTTGCGTCCTGCCCAACTTCATAAAAGACATTATTGAACATATATCGGCCAAAACAGACAATGACACAAACGATACACTCCACAGTCAAAAGATACTGAGCTCTTTCACCTACTAACATGGGGCATCGCCGAGTCTGAAATACATTACATAGTCGTCCCTTATACACTTCCTTCAGAGTCAGTTTAAAGTCAATTAATCAATAAACCTGCTCATAGTTAAGTGGACAGTGCTCCAAGTCTTGATGATAACGTGACATATACAAATCAGTGTTGCATACATTACTTAATGGAAACAATAATCCGACAACGATGTGTTAATATAAATACAATATTGGTCAATACAATCAGTATATTGAAACATAGTTGATAATTGTTGTGAGTAAACCTTAGAATGTAGTGTGTTGATCAGGATATTTTATATCAATGTGTATAATTGTAGCATTACGATTCCAAAGCATGGAATCAATAAGTACAATTTAAGCATATATTTTACAATTATGAATGTAAATGAGTGGAGGACACATCCTTAACCTTCCCTGCTTCGAGTGGATCACACACGCACACTCGCATTTCCTGATTGTGGGTTACGCGCAGGTGCACATGCATATCCGTATTCTGTTTATATATGTTTACTGGGTCTGTGTGGTTGCGTGGTGTGTGTTAGTTGTGACCATTCCGGTAACATGTCTCTGATCCGGTTGACGGACGTGTGCAGAACGCACTTACAACTTTATACATGTAACAGTCTTTGCAGCATGGACGCATTACGTACACGTTCACATCTATATGTTCTGTAGTCGTAATTCAAACATGACTGCATTCACGTTTGCCGGTTACTGTGACCACTACACGTTAGCTGTTCGGTGTCATTAATATGCATACCCATGGTACTTAGCTACATTTACATATCCCCGCACTCACGCACGTCACAGGCATCCATTCTCCTGCTGGGAAAGGTGCGGTACTGCATGTTAAACATTCCTTATTCCCTCTCGCTCATGGCCCAGGATGCATATGTCGTGACCGCAGGGATGTTCAGATCACAGGTGCTTATATCCCCTACGCATACAGGCCTTCAATTGTCAGGGTGTTCCTGTGGTGCTTTGGGTTTGGTCTTGTCCGCCCAGTGTACGGAACTGCCCTGACCGTGTATGAATGTTAGATGAGTCACATGGGCACGGTTTGTCCGTGTCTATGATACCATGTCACCCCCACCAATTATTCATAGCCGTGTGCGCTTATTGGCCGGTGTACCCGTTGTGGATCTTGTTATACTAATTGCACACGGTCTGGTCGAACGGACCTATTTCCATTACTAACCCTCGGTATGTATGACCTGTGTCGCAATATTACATGGGTTTACCATTGCATGACGGCTTTCACTGAGCCACAGACATGTCCGTTGCTTGGTTTGGGCCGGTTCCGCTCTGCTACACACATTTAACATGGCGGAACAGGTTGAACAGCTCAGCCATGGGGACATCGGGCTCTCCGTCGCTGTTTAGTATTGAATCGCTATGTTGAGTTTGTTTCACAAAGCGAGACAGTGTCGACATTGGTAACGGACATCTCGCGCAGTACGTCCGCACCGCCGCGGGTGCCGTATGTCTGCGTTTGGCCGGCGGACAGGCATTATGCTGTGCCATTATGTCTGGGTATATATGGTTTCTTGCCATAGATGATATGGCATACTAGCAATGACCCGCGTCTGGGTGTGGGTACTGCTGTATTACCCACGGGAAGAGTGGCCTTAGGTAAAGTGGTGCCCTAGGCAGAAGGACTCCATGTTGCCACCGCCACATCACCCGCTACCCCCCTCCTGGTCTACCTACACCAAATAAAGTCTGGAAAGGTGCCCCGAGTAGAGCAACGCCCTAGACGGCTGCCTACTTGGCCTATGCCTAAGGCCAGCTATGTGTGTGGTCCCTCGGGCATCGGACTCGAAGCGCCACGTCTGCCGTGAGTATGTCCAGCATTACCCACATCCGGCCGTGGTTTATTGCTATGATGTTCCATGTGTACAGTGGTGCTGGTTACCATACATATGCCTTTCTCAAAAGCCGATTTCACACTTCTGAACACTACTGTGGTCTCCTTTAAGGCCCCTGAGCCAGTGGTGAACATTACTCAAACTGCTGAATCACGTACATATGCCTTCCACCAGCACCTACAGGACTGCATGGATCAGGCAATTCCATACAAAACTGTGACTCTTTGTACCAAAGACAAGCATCCAGTCTGGTGGACCCCAGCCATGAACAAGCTCTACAACGACAGGAGGTAGCTACTACAAGTTAAAGCGGAATACCTGTAAGGTTACACACCCTTGCTCATTATATGTGAAGAACTACAAGCTGTCATGAAATCATCCAGGGGAAATTCAACAGAGAAACTAACAAGGACTCAACAGACAATCATAAGGCCTTCTTTAGCTATGTTGGACACCTGGGAGGACACTCCCAGATATGCTCAGACCGGGTTCAGAATGATGTGAAGATGACTGAACCTACACACATTGCCAACATACTGGCTGACAGGTTCAGTGCTAACGTTTCCCCCCCCCCACATGGAGAGATATCTATACCAGAGAATTGTAGATCCTGGAACATCTGTAACGCACAGGTGGGAAATGCTGTCTCCAAGGCAGTAAACACAGCATCCATGGGACCAGATGGTGTCCCAGCTGTGTACTCCATGAACTCTATGGGGAATTAAACCCACACTTAGGACAGCTGTTGAATCTTAGCCTCACCTCAGGATATGTACCCAAGTAGTAGCACAGGGCGACTGTAGTCACACTTCACAAGGATGGTGCCTCCACTGACCATGGTTATTACCATCCCATTAGCTTAACAAGCCTTATCTGCAAAGCCATGGAGAAGGATCATAATGGAACTCATAGATAAAGACATAGGGGACTTGCATACTTTGGATCCAACCCAGTTTGGCTTGGTCAAAGTCAGATCATGCCTTTTACACGTGTTTGACTTTGTAGGATCAGTCACCAAGGCCATTGCTGAGGGTCAAGCAGTCCATACAGCCTACCTCAACCTGGCAACGGCCTACGACACAATACCCCCCTCGGGTATCATTGATAAACCCATCATCTTGAACGTAAATCCATACATCGCCATATGGGTTGCAAACCGGCTAAGTCACGGAACCCACACGGTCATAGTTGCTGGCGCCATGTCATACTCACAGCCAGTCACAGGTGGTGTCCCATGGGGCTCAGTCCTGGGTCCACTATTTTTCAGCATCTACATTTCCAAAGTACAAGCAAACACAGGGGGGGTTATGGCTGACAATGTTTGCAGATTACTGCAAACTGGGTGCCATAGTCGGACACACATCTGACACAGATATCCTTCAGGAGGGCCTCACAGATGTGGATAAGTGGTGCCAGAGACATGGCCTACAGCTAAATGCCAGGAAATGCACAGTCATACCCTTCGGGAAGAACAAGGTTACCCCTAGCTACCATATAGGTGGCAATCTACTGAGCACAGAGGGAGTTACCAGGGATCTGGGGACCCGGGTTGTTGTTAACCATTCGTTCGACACACATGTTGCTAACGTAGTTAGGTAGACCTTCAACATTGCCCACATCATCATGAAGGGATTCACATCTAGATCAGGGGAGGTCATTGTCCCCTTGTACTCATCACTCATTAGACCTATGATTGGGTACAATGCCCCGTTCAGAATGTATCTGACCCGACACCTGCAGCAGCTGGACAGGCCCCAACAGTTCATCGACAAACAGATGCAGGGTCTCAGGAATATGTGTTATGCTGACCGACTGAAAGAATTCCAGCTGTATACAGTCGCATACCACTTGCCCAGAGGTGACCTGTGCCTGGCATACAAGGCCATGTCGAACCCAGATCTGATGACTATGCTTCACCTAAAGAATTTAGATCCCTCAGAACCACAAGGGCAGGTGACGTACACCTTCACAGTGTCATTAATAGAACGTGCTGGTGGGACAGATTCATCACCCAGACACTCACTATGCTGTGGAACAACATCCCAGTACATGTGAGGCCAACCACCTCGCTGGCCTTGTGTTAGTATTTTGACAAGGATGTCTGAATTGATTTCTTTAACTAACCTTCTAAATGAATACTTACTTTACCACATTGTGAATCTTTACAATTCGTTGGTCTATTTTACATTGGTCATAATCATACGGTTTATCTCTATATATTATGGTTCATTTATATTACTAGGTGTCTGTAGTTCTTTTAATATATTGGCACAATCCGTAGAACATATATATGTAGCTTAAACAGTCAATCATTTGGAAAACATTATGTTGGTTCTTTCATATATATACATATATTTTTATTTTTCTATGAAGAATGTACCTTTCGAAGCAATGTCTGATGTACTCACTGTGTGGAATCTGTAACCCAAGTAAAGTTTGTTTGCTTGTTTGCCTTTAAGGCATTTAATTAATACTTAGCACATCTAATTTAATGACCAATTAAGGGTTTTAAATGTAGTAGGTTGGACTGCATTGTATGTATTCTGAATAAGTCTGCTTATGAAGCAGACGAAAAGAGCTTCAATAAACTATGGTGACTGCATTTAATTCCTGGTGGGCTCTGAGTGGTCGCTGACGTTGTCTACAGTACCTCGTCTTTGCTTTGGACTTCTTCAGCTGGTTGTCTGTGTTTTTTGTATGGGGAATATCACGTGTAGTCCCTATGTGTATTACCTGTGTAATGCCTTACTGCGGCAGTGTAATTCCACCGGGTTTGCAGTTATGGGTGCCATCTTGGTCATACACTTGTCCATCCATGTGAATTGCCTACTGGACACTGGTATAGGGCTGTACACATTTCACACCAGCATTTAGCATTCTACGGTGGATGCATTGCATTAGTAGTGGTGAGTAAGGCAGGTACTATGCACACATCCCTCCCATGGGGCAGGACAACGGATTATCTGCCAGACAACACAAAGCCCCATTTCTGCATACCCAAGATCCCATGGCTGCAACCCTCGACAGTACCCATTACACATCCTTCATGCGTGCGGGACTGGGATGTGGACGCAAATGTATGGGCACGTCGATCTGGGTATTTCTGTTCATATGTCCTGCGTTTCATGAACACTTGTCATCAACCTTAAACACGCTGGTGGTGCATATGTCTAACTGTGCCGTAGCCACGGCTATAGCATCGTCTGTTGTTCGTAAACGTCTGGAGTGAGTTATGTGAAAAGGTATTTTAGGGTCCTTCAATGGACACCAATGTGCATATGTAAAGTTAGATGTTGCTGGACTGCGTCCAACTGGCCAGTGCTTTTGACTGCTGCTGTATGTTTCTCAATCGCGGATGTCTGTTTGACTACCCATTCTTCATGGTGCTACATAACCAGGTGATTTACAGCTGTGAACAGATGGTGTACATCCAAAGATGCAGGTTAGCAACTGCTTCAAATAAATCTCAGACGTCCCAATAGGACATATCCGTCACTGTAATTTCAACATAACACCACCGGAACATGTAGATCCCCTATGTCTTCATTGAAGCATGTTTTCTTCATAGGTGGGAACGCCATAGTTTACATATCCCAGTTGACGTTGTTGGTGTGCCATTACTTTGTGTTGCACAGGTCGCCCATCTGTTCCACAGTATGGTAGCGAGTGCTCCCCCATTGTGTTGCTGGCAGATTGAGTGCTGTGTACGCCGGTGTTTGCATGGCGGTCCAACTTTGTATGGTGAATGTCAACCATAGTCCCTATGTATATTTGCTGTGTTATGCCTTACCGCGGCTGTGTAGTTCCACCGGGTTTACAGTTGTGGGTGCCATCTTGGTCGTACGCGTGTCCATCCATGAGAATTGCCTACTGGACACTAGTATAGGCCTGTACACATTTCACACCTGCATTTAGCATTCTCCGGTAGATGGTTTGCATTATTAGCGGAGAGTAAGGCAGGTGCTACGCACATCCCTCCCACGGGGCGGGACAAAGGATTGCCTGCGAAACAACACCGAGGCCAGATTCTACATACCCAGACTCCCTTGACTGCAACAGTCAACAGTACCCATTACACATCCTTCATGTGCGGGACTGTGATGTGGACGCAGTTCTATGGACCCGGTACCCTGGGTATTTCTGTGCATATGTGCTGCATTTCATGGACAGCTATCATCAACATTGAACACGCTTGCGGTGCATATGTGTACCTGTGACGTGGTGACGACAATGAGTTCACGTGGGTAATGCAGGAAGCTAGCAGGCATTCAATGAATGGAATTTTTGGGTCCTACAATGGACACCAATGTGCATATGTCAGGTTAGATGTTGCTGGACTGTGTCCACCTGGCCAGTGCTTTTCACTGCTGCTGTATGTTCCCCAATCGCGGATGTCTGTTTGACTACACATTCTACATGGTGCTACGTAACCAGGTGATTTAGTACTGTGAACAAATGTCATACATCCAAGGATGCTGGTTAGCAACTGCTTCATATAAACCTCAGACATCCCAATGGGACATATCCGTCACTGTATTTTCAACATAACACCACCGGAACATGTTGATCACCTATGTATTCATTTAACCATGTTGTCTTCATAGGTGGGAATGCCATAGTTTACATATCCTACTTGACGTTGTGGGTGTGCCATTAGTATGTGTTCCACAGGTCGCACATCTGTTCCGCTGTATGGTAGCGGGTGCTCCTCATTCTGTTGCTGGCAGATTGAGTGCTGTGTACGCCGGTGTTGGCACGGCGGTCCGACTTTGTATGTGGAATGTCAACTGTAGTCCCTATGTGTATTTCCTGTGTTATGCCTTACCGCAGCTGTGTAATTTCCCCGGGTTTGCAGTTGTGGGTGCCATCCTGGCCATACGGTTGTCCATCCATGACAATTGCCTACTGGACACTAGTATGGGGCTGTACACATTTCACACCTGCATTTAGCATTCTCCGGTGGATGGTTTGCATTATTAGCGGAGAGTAAGGCAGGTGCTACGCACAGATCCCTCCCACGGGGCGGGACAAAGGGTTGCCTGCGAAACAACACCAAGCCCAGAGTCTACATACCCAGAATCCCTTGACTGCAACAATCAACAGTACCCATTACACATCCTTCATGTGTGCGGGACTGTGATGTGGACGCAGTTCTATGGACCCGGTACCCTGGGTATTTCTGTGCATCTGTGCTGCATTTCATGGACAGCTATCATCAACATTAAACACGCTTGCGGTGCATATGTGTACCTGTGACGACAATGAGTTCATGTAGGCGTTGAAATAAGGCATCATTCTTGTCTTTAGACAATTTTTGGGTCCTACAATGGACACCACTGTGCATATGTAAAGTGTAGAGCTTGTCGGACTGTGTCCTTGTGAGCAGTGGGTTTCACTGATGCTGTGTGTTCAACAATCGCGGATGTCTGCTTGACTACCCATACTGTGTAGTGGTACAGGAACCATGTTTTCCGACACCAGAACCCAATGGTGTACATCCAATGTTGCAGGTTAACAACCACTTTAATACCCAGAGGTCACGATTGGGAGGTATTGCCACTTTATTATCGGAACAACACCTCCAGACTGTGTAAATCACGGGAACCTTAGGCCAGTCTTACCGGCCATTTGCAATTGTAATTAGCAGATACGTGTCAATACATGTATGATAAGACATATTGTCATGCAGAAGTTAATCTATGTTATTTGGACATTGGCTTCTGCTATTGGCATCCGTTGCTGTGAGTGTTGCCAGTTACCATACACATTGCTTGCTCAGAGGCAGACTACACAATTCTGCACACTACTGTGGTCTCCTTTAAGGACCCTGAGCCAGTGGTCGACAGTACTGCAGCCACTGCATCAATCACATTTGCCATCTACCAGTACCTACAGGACTGCATGAACCAGGCATTCACTTACCCAACTGTGGTTCATTGTACCAATGCCAAGCATCCAGTGTGGTGTACCCCAGCCATACACAGGATGTACAACATGAGGAGGTGGCTACTACAAGGTGGAGCAGACACCTTGTGAGGTATGACACCCTTGGTCATCATATGTGTAGAGTTACACACTGTCATGCCATGGTCCAGGGCACATTCCACAGATATACCTACATGGACCTGGCTGACAATCATACCACCTTCAGTTGCTATGCTCAACACCTGGGAGGTCACTCCCACATATGCTCTGACTGGGTTCACAAAGAAGTGGAGTTTACTCAACATACACACATTGCCAACATACAGGCTGACAAGTCCAGTGAGGACATCTCCACACCCTCCCCCACACGAGGAGATGTCTGTACCAGCGGTTTGTGGTCACCAAATGTTCTGTGACACACAGGTGGGACATGCTCTCTCCAGGGTAGTGGACATAGCATCCATGAGACCAGCTGGTGACCCCACTGTGTACTCCACTATCTCATTGAGGAATTAGACCCACAGTTAGGACAGCTATTTCTTTGTAGCCTCACCTCAGGTAAGGTACCCAGGTTGTGTCGCATGGCAACGGTAGTCCCACGTCACAGGGCCAATGCCTCCACTGAGCCTGGTTATTACTGTCCCATTACCATGAGGAGACCTATCTGCAAAGACATGGGGAGGGATCATACTGGCTCGTACATGAATGCATAGGGGACATACATACTTTGCATCCAACACGGTTTGTCTTGTTCAGGGGTGGTTCATGCCTTTAAAGCATGGTTGACATTTTCGGGATAGTCACCGAGGCCATTGATGGGGGTGTTGCAGTCCATACAGCCTACCTCGACCTGGCAAAGGCCTTCACCACATTACCCCCTCAGGTATCGTTGATAAACCCATTGGCTGGGATGTGAACACGTACATCACAGAATGTGTTGTAAACTGTCTATGTGACACAACCCACACGGTCATACTTGCTGGCAGCATGTCAGACCTACTGCCTGTCGCATGTGGTGTCCCATGGGGCCCTTCCGTGGGTCCACTCCTGTCATACATCTACATTTCCACGGTACAGGCACACACAGGGGTGTTATGGGCAACATTGTTTGTAGATGACTGCAAAACAGGTGCCATAGTGTGACGGACATCTGATACAGATATCCTTCAAGGGGCCTCCCAGATATGCATATCTGCTGTCAGGGACATGGCCCACAGCTAAATGCTAAGTAATGCAACATCATACCTGTCGAGAAGTACTAGGTCACCCCTGTCCAGCATATAGGTGGCTGTCCACTCAGCACAGGGTGATTACCAGGATCAGGGGACAGAGTTTGTCGGTCACCATTCATTCAACACACACGTTGCTATCGTGGTTCTGTGGGACTTCTACATTGCCCACCTGTTTGTGCAGGGATTCACATCTACATCAGGCTAGGTCATTGTCTCCTTGTACCCATTACGTGTTACA
Organism: Protopterus annectens; assembly: GCF_019279795.1. Lineage (NCBI taxonomy): Eukaryota > Metazoa > Chordata > Ceratodontiformes > Protopteridae > Protopterus > Protopterus annectens. The sequence continues at coordinate 1,969,812,971 of NC_056739.1, forward strand.
CCTATGATTTACTACATTGCCCCATTCAGACTGTATCTGACCATACACCTACAGCAGCTGGGAAGCCCTCATAGGTTAATTGTCGTACAGATGCAGGATGACATCATTTTGTGTAATGCTGCCCCACTTGTAGGACCCCTGCCCCATTAAGTCACATACCTGCTGTTTAGTGTTGACCTGTGCCTGACATACGGGGCCATGTCAACCCATATGTCATGTGTATGCTTCACCTACTGTATCTGCATCCCTCAGAACCACTAGGGCAGGTGACATGAACCTTGTCACGGTCATTAATGGGATGTGTTTGAGTGACACATATATCACCCAGACACTCACAATGTTGTGGATCTACATCGCAGTACATGTGAGACAGAGATCCTTCATAGCCTTGTTCGCGGGTATGTTGTCCATTGGATGGAGAATTGCAGGTATAGGCCAGGGATTACATCATTATCACTGCTTGACGGAGGTACAGCAATATCATGAGTATTTTATCTGACGCACAGAAGGTTGCCAAAGTCATCCTAACTATGGTGTAGTGTTATGGCTGAACCTGGGACGATGGCCTACCCTGTACCTATGGACCTATGAACCTATATTCATAGTTTGTCACATTTACACTTGTCTATCCCCTATCCTCTTTATCCAGTGTATATTTCTGTGGCACATGATTGTCCTCTGTATTACATGCAGGTATGCTGTATACAGTGCACATATGTCACAGTTGATGACAGTGTATCTGTGTCCCTAACACTGTGATACTGAGGACTACCACACATCCTTCACAACATTACATGCATATGTTCTTTCTATTCTTCTTTGGCCTATGGGGGGTGTTAAGGCAAACATTACACAAGTCCCTGTTTGTGCATGCTTCATGTTGCTGTCTGACCAGGCTCCATTGCAGTCGTGTCTTGGACGGTAGTGTTTCTGTGTGTTTGCCATGTGTTTTTATTGCCGGTACATCTGTGGGAGGTGTAGTTGGCACATGTTCCTCTTTGCAGGGACACCCATCCTGGGGTTTGTGTCATGCATCTGCACTTGGCATGTGCCATATGTCCTGTACTATTCCCACAGTCGTGTATGCCTTCATGCACTACTACTGCGTGATACTGGCTGTTTGTATGTGGTACACATGGACATTGTGATGGTTGGCTTGACCTATTCCCATGCTAGAACATACACATCTGTCAATTACGTTGTTTAAATCAAACTGTAACACTCATTCGTCTTTTCAAACTGACAGTCAATAACACAGGAAGCTGAGATTAATAACGTTTTACTACTGTGCAGCATGAGGCAAAGAACTATGCAGTACAGGTTTAGACTTTTGTTTTACTCTATACATGTTACAGCTGTATGAGCATTGTGTATACTATCATCTTATGCACACATTAATGATGTGGTCAGTCACAGGGCATTTACATCACTATAGTCCACAAGATTGTATTCCTACAACAGTGCTAAGGTAATGCTTATGAAATGTTTTCCCATGAGGATAGCACAGCCTTGCGAGCCACATAGTCAATTAGAATGTACTTCGGTAAATTCTGCTCTGTCACGGTTCCAACACTGTTCAGATCCGGTCATCACTCCATTTCCTACTAGGTTCCTTTGTCTCTCTGGTGAGCAGCTGTACTCTGTGTTAGATAGAGCTCACAAGCCTATCCTCCTCAGTGGAAGGATGACAGATATACCTGTACATACATTTATTATTCTCTAACCGAGCAGATGACTAATGCTGAATGACATACACCTGCTGCACTGGTTACTGCCAGGGTCAGAATTCCGTCACACTACAGCTTAGCTTCACCAATTACATGCATGATCAGTTCTACTGCCATATTGTACGGTACAATTCAATGCATCATATAGTATTTCGAGTCTAAACTGGCACTTCATATGTGTTTCTATATATATTTCTCGGACAACATCCATCCAGCCATATGCATGTTGTTCCGTCCTTTACCTTGACCGTGTGTATTTGGCCGTCCGGCAACGCTACTCTCCACATGTGATGTCCCACCTTCCCCTTCTTTGCCTTTAGCACCCTGTTAGGACGTCCTGTTTGGTAGGCACGTGTTCCGCTATATGTGTTCGACTTCTCTGCATAGCTAATCATCGATGCGGTGGTTCAACAACCCGACTTGTCCACATGTGTACAGTTATGTGCACCGTGTCGTCTGCAAACCTATATGGTGTGGACGGGTACATACCACATGCGGGATGTTCACATTCTGCAGACACATTCACATGCAGCCATTTCCATATCTGTACCTGAGGTGGGTTGGTGACATGTGGGTAATGATTTGCCAGCGTGGCACTGCCTAACACAAACATCTTACCACATTTCAGGTATGCACATTGTGTGTAGGTGTATAGCTGCACACGGATGCTAGCAGGTTTGGGTGCACAGGTGTACATGGGTGGGACTTACATGCTACAATGAGGCTATTGTGTATTACATCTGAATGCACGGGTTCTGCTTCTGGATATTACACTTCAACATACGCCATCCAGTGTATGCGACAGAGATGTTGCTGGGTGTGGGATATGCTGCTATGCACATGTTTGCCTGTGTTTAAGGTATCTTGGTTCCTTCCTGTTGTTATGTCAACACAGCTACCCGGCTATGTACTGTCACTACTGCTTGTGACCATTATGGTTGGCACCTTTTCCAATGACCATAGTGGGACATGTTTTGTGGGAACATCGGATTTTGCAGGACAACACATACCCACAGTAAGTGGAGTTGACAGGACTTTACTTGTTTGCCATAATATACACTTATTCTGTTAGCATTTGGGTTCCTTAGTCAGTTTCTTATGCCATGTATGTGTTTCATATACAAATTATATGTTTTATGCTACTATTACATGTATATTGCGGGAATATTTTTGGCAGGGAATCTCAGGTCATTTTCCATTTTTTCTATTTTTGCAGGGACACACCTGTCCAATGAGGGACTGTCCACGGCACATTGGGACAGCTGGTAACCCTGGTGACCATGCCCATGTCGCTACTGGGGTTGCCACCTTTTCCAGTTGCCAAGGTGGGATATTTCCGGGACTCACATCTGAGTTTACAGGCCGACACATACACACGGTCACTATATAGCATAGAACTTCACTTGTTTGCCTAAATAAAAGCTTATTGTTGTGGCAGTTTGGTTGCTTATTCTGTTTCTTGTGTCATTTAGGTATTTCAGTTACAGAAATAACCAATTCATGCTACCATTACATTAAATACGGGATATCATTATGTCCTACAATCTTAGCACATTTGCCATTTTTAATATTTTTTCCGGGACACAACTGCCCATAGAGGGACTGCCCCTCACAAAGTGGGACAGGTGGTGACCTTAGTCGCTACTCCTATGTCGGTGCGGTGCGCTGACATGCTGCTGTACACCTCCTCTGAGTATAACCACTGACGGTGCATTGCGGAACAAACGCGGTCTCATGCGTATCCTTTGCTCCTTGGACGGATACACTTAAGCCTTCGTGGGTTGTATTTGCTTCTCCGTTTAGTTGGGACGGGTACTATGTTGCATACTCTACGTGCGTTTCATTCTGCATGGGCCCTGGCTGCTGCCATTACTATTATGGGCGGACCGTGGCAGTCAGCACATTAGGTTGCTCACCGCATGCCGGCTTAGCCACGCCCGACGCATCCTACTTGGGCTCGCTCACGTACACTACGCACGTGTCTGTGGTTGCGGTGCACTCTCATTAATATGCATATGGCGCTACTACGCCGGCTATTCACTGCACCGCCGGCGCAGCCCTTACGCCGGCCTTGCGCCGAGCTTCATGAATCCCGGGGCATGTTTCACCCTCACCCAGAGGTGGTGATATCAATAACAAATTAGAAATTAAAGAATACAACTGGATAATTAGATTGATGGGTGACTCACCCCCTGGTTTGAATAGTACTGTCAGCCTTAAACCTATTTTGGTCAGAATGAGTAGATCTAGATTATGAGATTTTCTCTTTTTGTATATGATTGTACATGTGATTTTTAGGTTAAAACTTTGCTTTTTTTTAAAAATATACATTCTTCCTTTTTTAAAAAATATACATTCTTCCTTTTTTAAATGTTTTTTGTTTTCATGTATGCATTATGCTGTTGCATTTTTTAGCTTTGCAAATTTATTTATCTCTACATGTTTTCTTTTAATGTTTGGGTCATGTGACTTCTTGGCTGCCGGTCATATGACTTTTTTAGACCTGTATATACTCTGCATTTGCATTTGTATTTTCAGTATTGATAAAGGATTTTATCCGAAAGCTTTGCTCCTCACATTAAAGTGGTTTTTCTACTGAGAACGTTGTTTGTCTTGCTGGACCTCTTGGCATTTGTGTTTGGACATTTTCTTCTGCCTTTTCAGAAGATTTGTTACTTTCAAGGTCTTTTTGTTGGCAGCCTTTTTGCTTCTCTATGGCAAACTCAATGACTTCCATTAAATCTCTGATTAACATTGAGGTTAATCCTCTGCTAACTGTTGTTGAAAATACCAGTAGCTTATCCATGGATGTACCTGCACCTGCCCAGGATGTAATTTTGGATTTTAACAAATCCTTGCAATTATTGGAGAGGAAAACAAGTTTGTTTAAGCGGCTGCAATGGCAGCGCTTTAGTTTCATTGCCTATATTAACAAAGGCATTGTTCCCAGAGGGCTGAGAATCCTGAAAATGCCCTCCTATGGGAACACTTACCCTGAGTTACTTAAGAAATGGCAACAGCTAAACATTAAACTAGGAATAGACTACATGCATTTGATGAATGATTTCTTCCAGACTATTGAAGATGATCTCAAGAAGGAGATTATGTCAATGGAGAATGACTTAGTTAATATGCCTGCATTTACGAGCCTATCTAGTAATTATGAGCGCATGGTGGAAAAATGCAGTTACTTGATTCAAGGATGGAAGCTACCAAAAAGCGTAAGCTTCTCCGAGATGTAAATGATTTCACAAGAAGTAACATTTTCTCTTGGCCTAGAGACAATAGTCATAAATACAGAAAAACTGATGTAACTGTCCCTGTGCATGTTCGTGATGATGGCTTGGACTCTCTTGATGATTTTGGTTCGAGTAGTGTTCAGTTAACTCAGAATGACTCGGAATTAAAGTCAACTACCCCCTTGGTACACGGAGCTGATGGTTCTGTCCGCACTACGTCCTCAACGTCAACAGGAGGCGTTGCCGGCTCCTCTGAGAGCCTCACAGACGGCAGACATGCTAGTGCTACTACTGGGAATACATATGCATACAAATAAATGCCGCAGATGCAGCAGACTAAAATAAACTTTTCAATAAACGCTTCAGTCTGGACCATCCAGAAGCGGTTAGAGAGCGTGTAATTAACACAAGAGATTCGTCGAATACACGGAATGAAACACCAAATAGAATGAACAAAAGAAAACTGGATAGCCCTTTAGGCTCAGGCAAGATGAGCCGCAAGTTTACAGAGGTACGTTAAACTTGTCAGATTTCATTTTACACGAGACACACTATTCTGTTCTCTCTAAGGGCTTGAACTTCATCCCCACATGTGCAGATGATTTGGTTTCGACACTGACAGATCTGAAAAGGTTCACGAGACTGTTAAATCTAAAACTGTTATTTGGCAATACACAGATGTTGACTCAAGGCTGCAACGCCTTAGTACATACATCCCTGTCAATGTACCTGTTGTTAAAGCGTTCCATGATGTATGTGAAGCAGAAATGAGACAAATGTTTGATATAAATATTAAGAAATATAATGATAGAAAATGTTTTAACCTTAGCTATGAAGAGTTTCAAGCATACAGAGACTTGCAATCTAATATAAATATTGTCATTAAGCAAGCTGATAAGGGGGGGTGCAGTTGTGCTTATGAATAGAGACAAATATTTTTTGGCTATGTCTAGTTTACTTAGTGATGACACTGCATTTAAGAAAATCACCCCTTTGGATGTTAAGAAATGTATCTCATACGTGAATATGGTAATTTATGACCCACAGATCCAAGGTGACATAGACTTAGATCTATTTAATTATTTGACCGCACTGCGCCCAATTACCCCACAGTTATATGGCATCCCTAAGATCCACAAATCCCTCACTGATCCACCAATGAGGCCAATTGTTTCAGGTGCTGGTTGGGTTACTGAGCCGCTTTCAGTTTATTTGCATGATCAACTTCAACCATATCTTAGTCAATGTGACTCTATCTTACGTGACACCATTGATTTTGTTCAGAAGCTTAAGCAATGGTATAACATAGAGAAGGCGTCTCTACATCTAAGAAGGTACCTTTGGTAACCCTAGACATAGTATCTTTGTTTACTGTCATTCCAACTGATATTGGCATGGATTTGTTGAGGGAATTCTTACTCTCATGTCCTGATCCCAACTTCCACAAAATTGAAAAAATATGCACTCTCATGGATGTGGTGTTGAGAAATAATGTTTTCCTTTTTAATGAATCCTTGTATCTTCAGCTCACAGGTGTGGCTATGGGTACTTCGGTAGCCAATACTTATGCCAACCTAGTTTTATACCAGTGGGAAAGGAAACATTTATTTAGTGGTTTGAATCCATATAAAGATAATGTAAAGTTCTTTCAACGATTTGTGGACGACTGTTTTTGTTTTGGGGGCACGTTACAGGATTTGAATGATTTTATGCTGTACATCAATTCAATCTCATCTTTTTTGAAGTTCAAAATGTGTTCATCTGAAATTACTATTAATTTTTAGATATCAACTTGAGTCTTGACGGTGGTACACTTAGAACAAGCCTCCATAGAAAAGAAGTCTGTGCAGGAAGGTACACTCATGCAAGTAGTATGCATGCCACATGTTTTAGAGGTACTGTCAGGTCTCAATTTTATAGAGCCAGTAGGTTTAACACGGAAGATCCTAGCTTCTCCGAACAGTTGAATGAGATGATAGCTGATTTCACTAACAGTGGTTATGATGCTACCACCTTAAATAATGAGAAACTAAATGTGCCAGAGGAAAGAAAGTCGAGGGTGGCCCCTGTTATGTTAAATGACACCATAGAAACACAAGCTGTTGGCTTGCCCAATGTGTCCATCCAGAATGAGATGAAAGTAAGATACGTTACTTCGTTTAGTACAAAAACACCATGTATTAAATGTATTATCCATAAGAATTGGCTAATCTTGATGGCATCTGAAGAGTTAAAAGCAATGCTGGGCAATGTCCCATTTTTTGCATATCGTAACATGAGAACCCTCAAGAGTGTCCTCTGTTACAAAGATTTTCCTACAAATATCACAACACATCCATCCAGCATTATGGGCACACGAAAATGTTATAACTGCTCATGCTGTGATGACATTGATGATGAACATTTAGGTATCTTTGAACACCCAGTCAGTAAGAGGCTGTTTAGGTTCAATGTAACTGCTACTTGTGTCACCACCCACGTGGTTTACCTTGCTACCTGTGTATTATGCAACTCTTTCTATGTGGGAAAAACCACGCGTAAACTTAAAGATAGGATCACAGAACACAAGTCTGAAATCCGAAGATGTGTGGACACTAATGCTTTATATAAACACAGGCTATGTTTTGGTGAACAGCATGTATTTAAATTTAAAGCTATAGACCATGTTTCACCCTCACCCAGAGGTGGTGATATCAATAACAAATTAGAAATTAAAAAATACAACTGGATAATTAGATTGATGGGTGACTCACCCCCTGGTTTGAATAGTACTGTCAGCCTTAAACCTATTTTGGTCAGAATGAGTAGATCTAGATTATGAGATTTTCTCTTTTTGTATATGATTGTACATGTGATTTTTAGGTTAAAACTTTGCTTTTTTTAAAAATATACATTCTTCCTTTTTTAAAAAATATACATTCTTCCTTTTTTAAATGTTTTTTTGTTTTCATGTATGCATTATGCTGTTGCATTTTTTAGCTTTGCATATTTATTTATTTCTACATGTTTTCTTTTAATGTTTGGGTCATGTGACTTCTTGGCTGCCGGTCATATGACTTTTTTTAGACCTATATATACTCTGCATTTGCAATATGTATTCCCCCATGTGGCTGTGGTGTGTGGTTCTGCCATAGCACATGGACACACAATATGCCTGTACCTGATGTTAACAACTGGAATGGTGTATGTGAACACATGCATATCCCGGCACTGTTCCCAGGGAAGCTAAGTGTGTGTCCTGGATGTGGGTGTGGTGTTCTGGACTGGTTGTGTTGTGTGTTACAGGTCCTGTGGTCACAAAGCATGGTATAGAACATAACCTGCCAGTGCGATATGCATATCTGACCCTGACGTAGGTGGCTGCAAATGCATATATATGCTATCCCCCACCTGACAGGTAGTACTACATGTACATACCTCTGTAGAAATAAAGATGTCAGCACCGTATAAATACTGCAGGTGCAGAACAGATGCCCAGTAATTCGGATAGTGCGCTCTGCTAATGCGTCTCCCTCAAATGTCATAATATAGTTAGGTAGGGGTTTGAATCCTGCAAATGCTCAGTGTTTGTGTGTGAGTGGGGTTTGTCTGTGTAAGGGAAATGTCCCTTTTGGCAACTGGGAAAACACACTACAGGAGGCACATTCCCCTTTCTAAACACTGATGATGTCAGCACCCTATAAGTACAGCAGGAGAAGGGAAACCTCCCAGTAATGCGAATAGCGCGCTCCACTAATGCATCCGTCTTGAGTGTCATAATATAGTGAGATAGGGGTTTGAAGCCTGCCAATGCTCAGTGTGTGTGGAGGGGGTTAGTGTGTGTGCAAGTCTGTATGAAAGAAATATCCCTTTTGGCAACTAGGAGAACACACTACAGGATGCACATTCCCCTTTCTAAACACTGATGATGTCAGCACCCTATAAGTACAGCAGGAGAAGGGAAATTGCTCAGTAGTGCGAATAGCACGCTCTGCTAATGCATCCGTCTCGAGTGTCATAACATAGTTAGGTAGGGGTTTGAATCCTGCAAATGCTCAGTGTGTGTGGAGGGGGTTAGTGTGTGTGCAAGTCTGTATGAAAGAAATATCCGTTTTGGCAACTAGGAGAACACACTACAGGATGCACATTCCCCTTTCTAAACACTGATGATGTCAGCACCCTATAAGTACAGCAGGAGAAGGAAAACCACCCAGTAATGCGAATAGTGCGCTCTGCTAATGCGTCTGTCTCAAGTGTCATAACATAGTTAGGTAGGGGTTTGAATCCTGCAAATGCTCAGTGTGTGTGAGGGGGGTTAGTGTGTGTGCAAGTCTGTATGAAAGAAATATCCCTTTTGGCAACTAGGAGAACACACTACAGGATGCACATTCCCCTTTCTAAACACTGATGATGTCAGCACCCTATAAGTACAGCAGGAGAAGGGAAACTGCCCAGTAATGTGAATAGCATGCTCTGCTAATGCGTCCGTCTCGAGTGTCATAACATAGTTAGGTAAGGGTTTGAATCCTGCAAATGCTCAGTGTGTGTGGAGGGGGTTAGTGTGTGTGCAATTCTGTTTGAAAAAAATATCCCTCTTGGCAACTAGGAGAACACACTACAGGATGCACCCTTTCTAAACACTGATGATGTCAGCACCCTATAAGTACAGCAGGAGAAGGGAAACTGCCCAGTAATGTGAATAGCATGCTCTGCTAATGCGTCCGTCTCGAGTGTCATAACATAGTTAGGTAAGGGTTTGAATCCTGCAAATGCTCAGTGTGTGTGGAGGGGGTTAGTGTGTGTGCAATTCTGTATGAAAAAAATATCCCTCTTGGCAACTAGGAGAACACACTACAGGATGCACCCTTTCTAAACACTGATGATGTCAGCACCCTATAAGTACAGCAGGAGAAGGGAAACCTCCCAGTAATGTGAATAGCACGCTCTGCTAATGCGTCTGTCACTAGTGTCCTAACATAGTTAGGTAAGGGTTTGAATCCTGCAACTGCCCAGTGTGTGTGGAGGGGGGTTAGTGTGTGTGCAAGTCTGAGTGAGGGAGATGTACCTTTCAGCAACTGTGAAAGCACTCTACAGGATGCACATTCCCCTATCTCAGTATGGATGATGTCAGCACCCTATAAGTACAGCAGAAGAAGGAAAATCTCCCAGTAATTCAAATAGCGTGCTCTGCTAATGCGTCTCTCTCGAGTGTCATAATATAGTTAGGTAGGAGTTTGAAACCTGCAAATGGCATGTTTGGATGTGGGGACTTTGTGTGTGTGCAGTTCTGTATGAAAAACATGTGCTTTTTTGCAATCAGGAAATCACACTACATGATGCACATTACCCTTTCCAAACAGTGATGATGTCAGCACCCTATTCATAGAGCTAGAGAAGAGACATCTACCAGTAATCCGAATAGCGCAACCTGCTACAGTGTCACTCTCAAGTGTCATAACATAGTTAGGTAGGGGTTTAAAACCTGCAAGTGTGTGTGTGTTTGGATGTGGGGAGTTTGTGTGTGTGCAATTCTGTATGAAAAACATGTTAGTTTTGGCAATCAGGAGATCACACTACCTGATGCACATTACCCTTTCAAAACACTGATGATGTCAGCACCCTATAAGTACAGCCAGTGAAGAAGAACCATCTAGTAATCCGAATAGTGCGCTTCACTAATGTGTCTCTCTCACGTGTCGTGACTTAGTTAGGTAGGGGTATGAATCCTGCAAGTGTGTGTGGGGATAGTAGGGTGTGTGTAAATGCAAGTGTGAGAGAACAGATCCTTTTGGCAAATACTACAATACACCAGATGCTGCATATTCCCCCAGTAAACACAGGGGATGTCACCACACTATCAGCACAGCCAAACAGGGCTAGTTGGCCAGTAATGCCAATAGTGCGCTCTGCTACTGGGTCTATTACCATTGTCAGAGTACAGATAGGTATGTTTTGGTAACCCACAACTGCCACGTGTGGTTGTGTCACACATTATGACCTTGTGTGGGTCTTTGTGCATAACAATGCATGCCATTGCCTAAACCAGCAATGGCATTGCACACATGATGTATGTGTGTGACACATACACATAAATACCTGTGATCTGCAGTAGTTACCATGTCTGACACATGTCTCGAGTGGATAAATGGTATTTGCAATGCATAACAATATGACTGTGTCTTACTGTGCAGGGGCCACATGCGGTATGTGTCTATACAGTGTGGGTGTATATGGTAAAATACCTACAGCAGGGGATACACATCCGGTCTGGGCCATATAGTCTACATGTAGTCGATGTACAGGTGCTGCATGTTCCCACCTGTTGTGGGAGTGCTAACATGTCATTCCACTGCAATTTAGTGACCACATGCTGGGAACCCTTCAACTAGTGTGTTGTAGCTACAATAATGCTCACGCACAATGTTTGGCTGGATGCAGTCCAGCCATATAAAGACAGTTCTTGAGACTGTCATATTGCCAGTGTTGTTATGGAGGATAGGTGGTTTTCCTGTGTATGGGAGGGTTGTGTGTGCCAGGCTATGAACCAGACGGCAGTCCGACACACTGTTAGCTGCACATGAATAGGCCCTGATGCTTTGTGCTGTGCCAACAACCTGGAGGTGTGTGTATCTGTGGTGCCTTGGGATACCATCCCCCTGTCCATGTGTGTTACATGTGTAGGGGATGACAGGCATGGTATGAGGCATAACCTGGCAGTGATGGGTTGCACCTGTGAGCCATGAATCAGGACTCTGGTACTGCACAGACATTGCAGTTCACCGTGCTGAGGACAGTGTCCAGTGCATGCATCTTGCGGTGTACACCGCTGGTATTGTGTAGCAGCACTGTTAGTGTCCTAACCTGTGTGATACCCACGGAGGTGGCTATGTAATCCGTGTCCTGCAGCATAAGGCAGCATGTGTGTATCAGGGAGCTTCGCCAATATACATTGGGCCATGGGTGTCACGTGCAAGCTGTCCCTTGCACATCATTGTGGCTTCCCTAGCATGTAAGCACATGTTGACAGCCAGCGGATACCCTATGAATGACATTGGAGACTGAGCAGAATGTAGACATACAGCAACACCCTTCCTACATATAGTGGTAGCATACCTGGTGAGGGTATGATGGCAACTAAGATCAGGCTCATACTGGCCCGTGCTACATGCTGAGAGATCCCTTCTATGTTCCCTATCATGTAGTCCAGGGAGGTATGTCTCAGGTCATCCATAGTGGCATGGTCAATGACTGAGTCATATGTGTCCATGCCTCTGACTGATCTGTATGCATGTGTTTTGTGGTGGACCATAGTGCCCCTGAGGCATATCACTGTGACCTTCACCATATACAGCCTGTTGAGCGGGACCCCACTGCAGCGCCCAAGACAGGTACCTGACACATCTGTAGCAGGTGTGTTGTGTAGCCCTACAGGCTGTGAGTGTGTGGCACATGGGATGTGTGTGCCATGTGTGGCATGTGCTCTGTTCCGATGTAACATATGCCTGTGTGCCAGCTGCGGAGGTGTGTGATGCTCAGGCAGGATGCTATTCTGAGTCCCCACGTATGCCCCAGTGTGTTCAACTTGCTGTCAGTGCGTGTCTATGTCTGACTGGTATTGTAGTCACTGTAGTATGACATGCCACCTGACAGGGTATGGCATTACTGGGTTCAGAGAGCTTAGTCCCCGGATTGGCTATGTGGTGGCATCCCACACGTGTTGTACGTTCCTGGCCAAGGGTGATGGTTGACTGCATACATGTGGCAGCTGTGACATTGCCACATGACTCACATAAACCACAACTGGACCATAGAGGTGATTCACAGGTTACCTTTGCACATGCTACCCTAGTAGTGTGATTGCTATGGTGAGTACCAACACATAGGGCCAATGGGGAACAACATACTGAAGGTGTGTATGTGTGGGTGTACTGCTACTGTTTCACAGCACTGGCATATATGACTGCACACGTGGGTAAATGCCAGGTAAGTCATGTGCAATGTGTCACAGGCAACGTACATGTGAACAGGACGGACAGTGACGTTCTGTCATGTGTAAATATGACATACGTATCGTACGCTATGCAGATGTCACTAGGAGTCCACAGAAGCACTGTAACTCTGCATTGCAGGTGGAAGCAGTGTTCCAGGGAACCCCAAGCGAACATGCATGCAAACAAAGCTACAGTAAGCAGGGCTGGTAGTAGTTCATTGTACAACAAAGAAGGGGTAACACTAAGAGTAAGTAACAGTGCAAATATGTAGGCACTATCAACATGTACCCAGGAATGCACAGCGCAGATGCCCATGGTAGAACTGATATTCTGTCATAGTTAATTGTGATTTGGATTACATTGGTACTGCACACATATCAACATGCGCAAACATCCACATTGCATAGTCGTTGTGGGCAACTTGACACCATTACTGTACATGTCCATCATTGCATATCACTACTTGCATTAGCTTCCCCCCTGTGCTACCCATGTATGTGGCTATCTGTTGACATCCTTACCACCGGCATGCAATAATGTGCAGCTGTTACACTTTGGTACGTACTATGGGTGCAGATAACAATTCAGGACAGTCATACAGTTACTGCATCAGGCATGCTGGGATATACACACAGTCATGTCAGCAGACTGTACTGTTACCAACATGATACTACTAATACACTTCTATGTAGTCACCCTGTGCATCAGCAACGTGTTTACCTGTTCCCGCAATGATGTTGGAGATTGCAGGAGGTGGCACAGTGTCATCATATGCACAGGGTGTGAATTAGGTATGCCTGAGTCTGCCACTGATACCACCAATTGACATGTGTGTGTATGTGTGTTAGTGAGGGACAGCAGTACAGGGTGGGGCACTGTTGATGCAGTGTGTGCATGTATGTGGTAGCCCTAGGTGTTAACATTTTGCATGTGTGTATGCACGCACACAGTTCCACCTCATGGCTGCCATATACAGGGGTTTGTGGACAGCCACAGACTGCACCTGGCAGGTCATACAGATCAGTGTCTGTGGGCACGGACACGGTACCTGTGCCTGGCAGGGGTGCTACGGACCATATCCAGTACTAAGCCAGACTGGGTACTGTCATCAGAAGCGGGAGTGTGTTGACTGGACACAGGTCCCTGTTGGGACTGTCCAGAGCCACGTGCACATGGTCTCCTGGGGCGTTCCGATGACAGCACAGACCCAGCATTGCTGGGGCTGCTGCTGGCACTATGGGGGCGTGCGTGGGCCTGTTGTCATCCGCGCCAACTGCCAGCTGCTGCTGTTGCTGGCATACGGCCACGTTGACGCCGCAACCGCCTACCATTGCCCTGGCTCATGGACATTTGGTTGTGGAACTGCTGTAGTATGTCCCCACAACGTCTGTCTATGACATCGGTGAAATTACGGATAGCATCCGCGATGTCACGCATACTATCAGTCATGGCTGTGTGACATGCTCTCAGCTCCCTCAGACCCTGTCTGGTGTACCTTTCCATACGCGACTGTGCCTGCATGACAGCCCGAAACATAGCTGAGGTTGACAGACCTCTTTGGGCATGTCTGCCAAAGGCAGTACACCCACGGATGCTCCCACGAGAACCCATGGGCAACTGTCTGTGTGGTACCATCGCAGGACCCTGCCCATGGCTGCTGTGTGGGGAAGCATGTGCCACAGATACCACATTACCCTGGTCAATGCCCACTGTATCCTGTCCATCACCTAGGGACAATGGTGACAAAGGATGTACTGGCAGGATGACTGTGTGCAATGATGGGGTTGACAGCTGTGTACTGTCAATTGGCTGACCAATGGTGGACCCTGACACACCTTCCTGTACCATTACACAGATATCATCATTACCAGTACCTGTGGCACCAGATTCAGGTTCCCTGCTGCAGGACACCAGAGCAGCACCAGAACCTGTGGGAGGAAGACAGGAAACACAGTTTACAGTGTCCACACAATGTTACCAGTGATGCATTTATGCACACATGCACACATGCACACATGGACACAGGCACACATGCAGACATGCACACGTGGACACATGCACACATGCACACAGGCACACATGCACACATGCACACATGCACACAGGCACACATGCACATGTGGACACATGCACACATGCACACAGGCACACATGCACACATGCACACGAGGACACATGCACACATGCACACATGCACACGTGGACACATGCACACATGTACACGTGGGCACGTGCACGCATGCACACATGGACACAGGCACACATGCACACGTGGACACAGGCACACATGCACACGTGGACACAGGCACACCTGCACACATGCACACATGCACACGTGGACACAAGCACACCTGCACACATGCACACATGCACACCCTGCAGTATACACACAGAGCACTACTGAGTTACACTAGTATTACTAGCACTATCAGGACTATTATAGGTATTGTTAAACACACTCACCAGCATGGATGGCCTGTCTTGCTGTAACCCCGGAGGGACCTGCAGAAATGAGGAGATTAATGTCAGTGGGCACAACTGTGCCATTGATACTGCATATGATACAGTGTAGTAGTACACCAGTTGCCTTTCACACATCAGTTGCTGATATTGCCAATATCACACATGCACAATTACATACTATGTTGACAGCTACATACCACGGACACACCTTACACATGCATAAACTAACAGTGTACAGAACAGTCAGGTGTACATATGGCATATTACCTGCATGCTCCATGTCGTGCTGCTTTGTGGATCCAGTCTCCATCATGATGCAGGTGTATTGCTGTTGCTGTTCCGGGGCTGGAGCCACAACACTTAGGAGTAGCCCCTCCAGTCTGGTGAGGGGGGGATGTGTGGCTACCCCACCTCCTGTGGCAACCTGTTGCCTGTGGATATCCGATGCACGTTGATGGACATTTCTGATTAAATCACTGCAGTGATGTCGTACCTGCTCATATGTCCTATTATGCGTGCCAGTGTCATTTACCCTACGGACAAGGTCTTGCCACAGTGCAGCCCTCTCCTGCTGATTCTGGCTGGTGCGGGAAAACAGTATGTCATACTCCCGCACCAGGCTCTGGTGTATCTCCTCATCTTCCGCTGCAGAGTAGGTGGGATTACGCTGACGCGCCATCTCCCTGGAAGAGAACACAAAAAGGATATCAGCAGACTATGTCAGCAATATATGGCACACATACTATACAAGATACTCAAGTGTAGTGATATACTACTACTCCCATATGTTGCATGTGTGTGTCTCGTGGTGGATACACAAGTACATGGCCAGATATAAGTGCTCAGCCAACACCTGTGCAACAATACCTGCCACATTCCATACAACATAGTAGCATGCCCAATCGGTCAGCACACTGCGACAGGTCCAATGCACAACCTCACTCTGGGGGTTCATACCAAGGTACTGTATGTGGAACGCCATCCACTACTGTGATGTGGACACAAGTTACTCGGCCTGGATATACATATCCCACCACCACCATCAGCACAGTAGACTACTTTGATATGTATGTAATTAGACAGTTATTCACTTGTTAGGACTGAGATGGTATCCATGCAGCCCACTGGGCCAGTGGAAGCCACAACCCACACTGCTGACCCCTTTGCGAATGCTTACCACGGACATCACACAGAGTGCATGGAACTTGCACACACATTTCTAACCCAGACCCTATGCACAAAGGTTAGGCATCCTGTCCGGTAGACCCCAGCCAGAGGCAGATTGTATAACAATAGCAGGAGGCTACTGCAGGACAGGGCAGATTCACATTAAGGGAAGGCATCTGTGGTCAGCACTGGTAATATGCTACGGTCTCTCATAACAATGGCCACGGCCTACTCTGGGAGGGAAATGGCCACAAACACTATAGATAACCACAAGGCCTTCTTCAGTTATGTTACACATATAGACCAAATGCCTCAGATATGCTCTGAGTTAATACACACCTACTTAACATTCACCAAACACACAGATATTGGCAACATTTTTGCAGACAGGTTCAGTGCACGTATCCCCCTCCTTCTCCCCCACAAGTTGAAATACTTATCACAGCTGAATGTAACCTCCCTATCATCTCACATGTCCAGGTGAGGGCCGCCCTCAGCAAAGCAGAACACACAGCATCACTGTGACCTGATGGTATCCCTGGATGTGTGCTACGTGCACTCCAAGAGGACATACAACCGCATATGAGACTGACATTTAACCTTGGCCGTACTACAGGATATGTACCTGGACACTGGCATACAGCAACAGTGGTCCCACACCACTAAGGAGGCACCTCTACTGACCCTGGGAACTACCACATCATAAGCATAACTGGCCTGGTCTGCTAAGCTATGGAATTATTCAGTATGGGACGCATATACAGCGATATTGGGTACCTGCAGACACTTGTTCCCGGCCAGTTTGCCTTTGTGATGGGCTGATCCTGCCTTTTGAACCTGGCTGACCTTTCAAAACAGTCACTACAGCCATTGATGAGGGCAACGCACAGACAACTGCTGCCAGGATCATGGCCTAACACTGACTGACATGTAATGTATAGTCATCCCCTTGTGGTGGAACTACGTACACACAACATATCACATGGACATACCTATAGATACAGACTTATGACACATTTGGAGGGTTCACAGTATGCAGACTATTAACCTGCTACTTTACATTACCTGTGTTTGTTGCAGCTGGTTGCGTTACCACTACTTCTGCTTCCTGCTGCTGCTGGCACGGCTTGCTACTGTCACTGCTGACAGCTTAGACTCAGTGTGTAGCGTGTGTATTTTTTTTTCTCTCTCCCTCTGTCTGCTTCCAGACAGTGCAATGAACGTATTGCATGTGTGGAGTGTTAGTACAGGATGCTTTTGTAGGTATCTGCATAGGTCCATGTGATGGCCTCTACACCAATTGTAAGCCAGCATTTGCTAATTGCATGCAGCCAGTTGTGTACTGATTGCAGTTCTCACTGTGATTTCAGGACAGTGCTATAAAAGGGTATGTGAGATAGGCGTTGCCCTTTCAGATTGTAAGGGCGGGGACCATGCTGGTATGCTGTGGACACTTTTCTGTGAGTGTAAAGGTTAGTATCTCTCTCATTATTCAGGCTGTGTTGTAGATTCACATTTCTCCATTCCTCTCTCCTGTTCCCTGTAGTAAGTGTGTATGCACAATGACACCTACAACTATATATATATATATATATATATATATATATATATATATATATATATATATATGTAAATATACATACATTTATATATGTACATTAACTGACATTATTACCTACTAGCTACCAACTAGCATGGCTGTTTCTGTTCACACATTACTATTATGGAAATCCACTAGTTTTGACAGTAATTCTAAATTACATGCTTTGTGTACTACACATCCTATATTCCCTTTACATTCATTTCTACTATTACATGATATATTTATTTTAGCACAATGTTCTTGTATAAGAGTCATGGCTTAGTGGTAGGTCATACAGACTACTGTTTCCAAGGTCCTGGGTTCGGGACTGACAGTGGGATTTTATTTTGCTTTTGAACTGACTACAGGACCTGTCAATCAGAGTGACTAAGGCACTTTTAAGCAGTTGTAACCGGGTTAGCGCTGGTTTGCGCGGAGCTCACACAGGCGCACTGGCGTTTAGCTCTGCGCACACACACGCACACCTGCTTACACCCGCTTAACAGTGCTTACTCTGGCGCACACCCGCGCTATTTTCTTTGAAAGAAATGAAAATGGGGAGACAGGAAAGTGGTGAAAAAGGGGTCACAAAGAGGGTAAGACAGTAGGGAAACAAGCTTGGAATTTGCAGGAGGGATGTAGGTAAGGCCCATAGCTGCCCATTTCTTCATCAGCAACAGCTGTCCATATGTATGTAATTTGGTGTGACATTTGAAACCTTCCACCCCTGAGAGAGGTGTCAGGACAACAATAATACTTGTACAGCCAATTGTAATTGATAGTTTCCATGTCCAGCAGACATGTGTGCGGAATGGGCAGCTATGTATGGGCGTAATTTTTGTGGGTACAGAGTGCCCTTTTTTTTTTTTTTCAGGTGAGAGTGGTATGTCAGGTGAAGGAAGTCAGTATAGCTGGGGAGGTAGGTTGGGTAGGTCACCAGACGAGACAAACAAGACGCATACAGGGGCGGTGTATGACACGTGTGGGGGGGTTACACAATTGATGGGGACGGAGGTTTGGATATCCAGAGCCCATGAGCCCACAGATGGCAACAGTGGAACTGATATCCCCACCCATAGGCAGTTGCCACTGTTCCTTCACTGCCCAGGACGGGGCTGTGCTGGGGGCTGTGTAGGCCGGGCAAAAGGCATGCCCATAAGTTGTGCCACCTGTGCCTCAAGCTGGCGTAGGGGCCCAAGAACAGAGTCCTGGATCTCCCTATGCACCACAGTCCGGACGCTACGGAGGGTGAGTGGTGGTTCTCCTCTGGCCACACTTGCAGAGGGGGACGAGCCCCATCCCCTGCAGTGCTTCCACCCACAGGTGGCACAGGGCCACTGGAGGAGGGTCCAGACTGGGCACTAGTGCCAGGTGCACTCGCCAGCTGAGGTGGGAGAGGTGGGTCCGCTGGAACCCGCCTTCCCTGTCATCCTATGTTTTGCATTATGTCATGACAGTTTGGGTTAGTAACATACAATACCATTCACAATTAGTTGTAACAGCATGCATTAGTATTCCAATTAACCAAACACCCAGATATTCACACCATTGAACAGCGAGCATAACACATGCATAATTTGAACAGCAATACACAGTCCAACAACATGCAGGGTTGATTGATGGCAACAGGCCATCAGGTTTGGATGTATGAACAGGGCAGATGCATCAACGTACATGCAAATATGTATGACCCAACAGGACAAATGTCCATGGTTGTTAATTGTGATTGCACATACCAATTTCACGTGGAATGGATTATATGTGGTTATAGGGTAGGGTGAAGAAAATATAATTAACACCTTCAAATACCAATACATATGCTGTACATTTCTAATAGCTGCAGATATATACACACTACTGTTCTAACTACAGTTTCCTATATGATTACTACTTCAACTTGGTGATAGGACTGTTACTGCTACATCAATATACATTTTATTGTTCTTCATACACATTCATATCTAGCTTTGTTCAGCTACATCATCCTGCTACATTTGCTTTATATAGCTATAGACAACTGTGGATGTTTGGTATATCAGACAATCATACTATCTGCATATTGCAGACTGAGAGCAACATATCCAGATTTTGGGATACACATTCCAGCTGCAGCAACACTTTGAACAGATTTCGCTGTTTGGTTTTGTTTCTCACATGCATTTCATTCTGTACTGACTGCAGTATACTTTATTCAGGGGTTATTACTACTTTATTGCTGGATTCATGACACTTTCTCACACTCTCTCACTTGTTTTCATTTTACTATTCAGGATGGTACTTACTTCTAGGCTTTATTGACATGTTTTACTTGTAGTTATTACAATCCTTTCCAGCAGTCGCACTTCTGTCATGTATCAGTATTTCAACAGGGGTATATTTCACACATGTGATTTGCTCATCTTCTGCAGCTGTACTTTTCAGCCTGCTGCAGGTTGTGTACTATTATATTACAGGTGGGGCATCTTTATTTCAGACTTTATTTCAGACATTTTCATTTTTCTGTTTGGATTACAGACTGCAACACACTTTTGTAATCAAGCAATACTTGCAAACACTCTTACACTTGTTACTTGCACATTCTATTACTTAGTGACTACACTGCACTCTTTTGCTAACTGTCATACTTTTATATTTCTTTACAGTTACTGGGAGAGGATTACTGACCTGCCTGGTGGCAACCGCACCAGCCTATCGCCATAGGCTCTGCGGTTCAGAACGGACACCTGCAGCTGTAATATAAATGAAGTAATATTGGAATACACATCTCCATAATATCAGCTAGTTTAATTTCTTACATACATAATTACATGTAACTTACTCAGTAGTGGGGCGTTGGGCATTTGCCGGGCCTCCTGGATCCAAAGGTTCAATTGGTCCTGCTTGCGTCTCTTCAGGTCCGCATGGTGGTGACGGACCTGCTCACCAGTCCTTGGAATCCCTGTGGCACTGGTGAGATCATGAGCCAACCGGTCCCATGCCTCAGCCCTATATGCTCCCCACAGGACCTGGCCCTGCATGAGTTGGGCCTCATGATTGTGGACTAGGAGCCAGACCATGTATCTGGACTCCTCAACGCCCCACCTCTGTGTTCGAAAGCGACTACCCTCACCTACTCCTGTCATTCTGGCTGCAAGTCAGTTCTACAATCGTTTATGCTGTGTATTCCCGCCTATGGGGCTTATATAGGCCATTTTTCCCGCACATATCTGTGATTGGCCATTTTGGAATTGTATCAACTTCACAAAACCTGCTTTGTCATGCTCCACTTTGTATTCATTCCTATATATTTGCTATTACTGCATTTATAGGTACTACTGTCATGGCTTAGTGGTTCAGTACCTTGACTATGGTGTATAGTATCCTGGGTTCGAACCTAGCCGCTGCTTTTTATTATTTATGACTGTTTAGACAAGCTGAGGGGTGTGTCTGTGTAAAGGCAGTTTTGATACGGCTTGCTCAACGTTGCCCGTCGGTTAGCCTATTTGTACGGTGCGCAGCTCCGTGCAAATGGGGTACGCTGGTTTACGCCTCATTTGGCTATCAGCACGCATATTATGCTCAGCTCAGCTAGGGGCACACAGTTTCAGCGTGTTAAACCACTGCTCACCTACGGGTACTCATTTTGCACCTGTTAAACCACTGCTCACCTACGGGCAGATGCACTCACCTTGTTAAACTGTAGCTCAGCTATAGGCACATCTGGCATCTTTTATTATTTAGTTATCTCACATTTCTTCAAAATAAATGGACTATTTCATTACATTATACATGAAATATGATTTTATATGTGTACATGTTTGTCAGGGACTTGTTTCGTGCTTATTTTACTAGAAATAAAAATTGGTGTTGTGGGGGCTCGAACCATGAATGCCTGCTCTTCAGCCGACATTTCTACCACTATGCTACTGCTTCTTGGCTTACTTGTTTATTTAGTTCTTATATCCTTTTCCACTGACTGCTAACTGTAGCTAAGCTACGGGCACGCCCGCGCAAATGAGCGCACTCACGGGCAAACATCTTTACGATTAAAAAAAATATATAACATGTTCATTTATATATTTTATGTTCTTAGTCTGTGGGGGCATGTGTTGTGTTGTGTTTATTCACATTTCCATGGCCTCTGTCGTGGGTGTTTACTTTGGGCAATTTTACTCTTCTGGGGGCATGTCCGCTTGCAGGGCTCGGCCTACGGACACGCCCTTACTGTCTTCCATGGACCGTTTTAGCCTTAGGTGTGATTCAGCATGCTCTCGTGAATATGCAGAGCATGCTGACATCACTCCATTTAACTGCAGCCTCCGTGTAAGAATTATAACTCTATAGACAACTGTGGATGTTTGGTATATCAGACAATCATACTATCTGCATATTGCAGACTGAGAGCAACATATCCAGATTTTGGGATACACATTCCAGCTGCAGCAACACTTTGAACAGATTTCGCTGTTTGGTTTTGCTTCTCACATGCATTTCATTCTGTACTGACTGCAGTATACTTTATTCAGGGGTTATTACTACTTTATTGCTGGATTCATGACACTTTCTCACACTCTCTCACTTGTTTTCATTTTACTATTCAGGATGGTACTTACTTTTAGGCTTTATTGACATGTTTTACCTGTAGTTATTACAATCCTTTCCAGCAGTCTCACTTCTGTCATGTTTCAGTATTTCAACAGGGGTATATTTCACACGTGATTTGCTCATCTTCTGCAGCTGCACTTTTCAGCCTGCTGCAGGTTGTGTACTATTATATTACAGGTGGGGCATCTTTATTTCAGACTTTATTTCAGACATTTTCATTTTTCTGTTTGGATTACAGACTGCAACACACTTTTGTAATCAAGCAATACTTGCAAACACTCTTACACTTGTTACTTGCACATTCTATTACTTAGTGACTACACTGCACTCTTTTGCTAACTGTCATACTTTTATATTTCTTTACAGTTACTGGGAGAGGATTACTGACCTGCCTGGTGGCGCAACCGCACCAGCCTATCGCCATAGGCTCTGCGGTTCACAGAACGGACACCTGCAGCTGTAATATAAATGAAGTAATATTGGAATACACATCTCCATAATATCAGCTAGTTTAATTTCTTACATACATAATTACATGTAACTTACTCAGTAGTGGGGTGTTGGGCATTTGCTGGGCCTCCTGGATCCAAAGGTTCAATTGGCCCTGCTTGCGTCTCTTTAGGTCTGCATGGTGGTGACGAACCTGCTCACCAGTCCTTGGAATCCCTGTGGCACTGGTGAGATCATGAGCCAACCGGTCACACGCCTCAGCCCTATATGCTCTCCACAGGACCTGGCCCTGCATGAGTTGGGCCTCATGATTGTGGACTAGGAGCCAGACCATGTATCTGGACTCCTCAATGCCCCACCTCTGTGCTCGAAAGCAACTACCCTCACCTACTCCTTTCATTCTGGCTGCAAGTCAGTACTACAATCGTTTATGCTGTGTATTCCCGCCTATGGGGCTTATATAGGCCATTTTTCCTGCACATATCTGTGATTGGCCATTTTGGAATTGTATCAACTTCACAAAACCTGCTTTGTCATGCTCCACTTTGTATTCATTCCTATATATTTGCTATTACTGCATTTATAGGTACTGCTGTCATGGCTTAGTGGTTCAGTACCCTGACTATGGTGTATAGTATCCTGGGTTCGAACCTGGCCACTGCTTTTTATTATGACTGTCTAGACAAGCTGAGGGGTGTGTCTGTGTAAAGGCAGTTTTGATACAGCTTGCTCAACGTTGCCCGTCGGTTAGTTTGTTTGCGCGGTGCGCAGCTCCGTGCAAATGGGGTACGCTGGTTTACGCCTCATTTGGCTATCAGCACGCATATTACGCTCAGCTCAGCTAGGGGCACACAGTTTCAGTGTGTTAAACCACTGCTCACCTACGGGCACTCATTTTGCACCTGTTAAACCACTGCTCACCTATGGGCACTCATTTTGCACCTGTTAAACCACTGCTCACCTACAGGCACTCATTTTGCACCTGTTAAACCACTGCTTACCTACCTTGTTAAACTGTAGCTCAGCTACAGGCACATTTGGCATCTTTTATTATTTTGTTATCTCACATTTCTTCAAAATAAATGGACTATTTCATTACATTATACATGAACTATGATTTTATATGTGTACATGTTTGTCAGGGACTTGTTTTGTGCTTATTTTACTAGAAATAAAAATTGGTTTTGTGGGGGCTCGAACCATGAATGCCTGCTCTTCAGCCGACGTCTCTACCGCTACGCTATTGCTTCTTGGCTTACTTGCTTATTTAGTTCTTATATCCTTTTCCACTGACTGCTAACTGTAGCTAAGCTATGGGCACGCCCGCGCAAACGAGCACACTCACGGGCAAACATCTTTATGATTAAAAAAAATATATAACATGCTCATTTATATATTTTATGTTCATAGTCTGTGGGGGCATGTGTTGTGTTGTGTTTATTCACATTTCCATGGCCTCTGTCGTGGGTGTTTACTTTGTGCAATTTTACTCTTCGGGGGGCGTGTCCGCTTGCAGGGCTCGGCCTACGGACACGCCCCCTACTGTCTTCCATGGACCGTGTTAGCCTTAGGTGTGATTCAGCATGCTCTCATGAATATGCAGAGCATGCTGACATCACTCCGTTTAACTGCAGCCTCCGTGTAAGAGTTATAACTCTTACACGGAGGCTTCGTGAATCCTGCCCATTATTTATCCATAGCCTGCTATGTAACAAATTATCTGATTCAATGCTAACATTCTCCTTTTCCTGACTTCATTCTTTACTCTTTTAATATCCTTGATCCGCGTATCCTTCACTGTTTTATTTCCTTCTTTTCTTGTCTCCTTTTTGCAAATGTTTTTGTTTAATAATGCCTGTACAACAGTTATCGAATTCACAATGCTGGATATAATGTCGATAAGTTCTGATGTATAACAGAATAGTAGTGTACTGCATGGATATGACTGGAATTCAACTATGTATTATGTTTATCTTCTCTTTGATCTCACGTATGGTACTTATGCGATGCTATCCTGCTGTTACTTATGGAAATTTTATAGTGTTTTCAGTTGCACTTCTTTTATATCCTGCAATGCCTAATATGTGGCAGAAAAAAGCCTATTTAAATCAGTCAGCATACCTGATAAACAAACAATACATAAATACATAACTAAACAATAAACAAGGATTAATAGACCATGGTTTGTGGGAATAATAGACAGCTTTTTAAAATGCAGAATAATACTCCTGTTACCGAACACGGCATACTTTAAGTGATGGCCCAGTGGCAGAACTGCTGACATCTCCCTGTATTAATTCATGAAGAGTACATATTGTCTTCATATACATAAAATGTATAACTCTTTCTGGAGGGCAGGGACAAGTTCTCACGAATACTTCAATATCTAGCTGTTTTGTTGTTGATTGTCATTGATTTGTGCATAAAAGCTGTCTCCTGGAAATTAGTTGTTTGGAGCACATTTTGCACCCTGCAGTGTATTTTTTTATGTTCATGGTTTGGATGTTTATCAACTGAAGATATTCTACACCAGCTGAGTTTTATGGTACTAGCATTTTTCATGCTTTTTTCATGTAAAAGATAAAGATTTTTGAGACACTTGCAGCTAAAGAAGGGCCAGATGAGAGGCTACTCTTTTTAAGGATAGTGAAGATAATTTCATCTGTTCACTAAGCTTTTTATAACATTGCATAGACTACTTTCTTTGCTCCGGCTGAATGCAGGGACCTTTTGTAATGAGAAACATTTCCCCATCCATCCATCCATCCACCCACCCACCCACCCATACATTCCTCTATCCATCTATCTATCCATCCATTTTCTGAACCACTTGTCTGTGTTGGGGTAACAGTGGTAACAGCCTGAATGGGACACAGCATGGTTCCCTACCCCAGAAATACCTCCAGCTTCAGGAGGTCCTGCCATTCCCATACAAACTGAGGTGACATACTCTAGATTGTCCTATGTCTGCCTTGTATCCCCTTTTTAGTTGGTAAATCATGCCTGGTAAATCTCCCATAGGAGATATTCTTCATAGAGTTTCAACAGTTGCCCAAAGCATTCCAACTGGCTCCAGTCGATCCAAATGAGCAGTCAGCCTACTTCAGGACCATCCCAGATTATTGACACTCTCACTCTTTCTCTGAGACTGAGCCAGTAACTCTACAATAGAACCTCATTAACCTCTTGCATCCTTTCAACTACTGCCTAAAGCCTGCCACCATGAGTGAGGAGTGGGCAAAGAATAGCCAGTAAATTAAGAGCTTTATCATATTTTTCAGCTCCCTCTTAGATGCCACAGTCCAAAACAACACATGCTTTACTGCCACAAGTTCTTCATCTGCTGCTTATTTTCCCTGTCTCCCCTACATTAATTTGTGAGTATAACACCAGGACATTTATATTCTTCCACATGAGGTAGCTGCTTCTCCTTCACCTGCAGGGCACAATCAACTATTTTCTGGAACAGTGGCAGGAGCTTTGAGCATATGCTTGGCAACAATAAAACTAATTCTATACTGAGAAAGCTATAACAGTTCCATCTAACAATGCTATTACTACCCAGAATCAGAACTGCACCAACCAGAAATCTGCAAGATTTTTTTAAGGCCAGTTGGGTGCTTTGCCAAGAAAGTCACTCTGACTGGGTCAGAAAGAGCAGGATGGGCTTCAACTAGGTCCAGAATAGAGAAAGAGTGAATCAAAAGATTTCTTTTGAGTAACTTACAAAGACAGAACACATCACTAAATCAACCAGGATAGCAAAACACACTCAAAAAAATGAAACCTAGTTAATTGGTGTTAGCAGAAGAAAGGGTCTTAACAATGGCAACAAGTTTTTCCCTGACAGTAACCACTTCCAGATAATTGACTTAAGCTCTGACCATTTTACAGAGATACAGCTTGAGGTTACAGGTCTGACTTTCATCCCAGTTCATTGAGCCTTTTTAGCATATACATTTTTATGACGTTATTTTCAAGGACATTAGATTTAAAATGCATGTTCAATGAAACATTGGAGAAAGAAGTTAAGACAGGCATATTTAATTCTCAGTTAGCATTGACCTTGGCTGTGTTCAAGGACTGCTATGAGTGCAAAACTCACTCAGAACTTGACAGATGAAGTAAATGAAAGTTTTTTAACCTTACCCTAGAAGAAAGATCAGCCCACTTTGGCTGGAGTGCTGATACTTCTATCACAATTGTAACAGCTAGTAAATGTGGGCTAGAGCTGGACATGTATGATTAACAAATTCTCTTGAGACCATAAAAAACAGACATACAAAAGAAATTATTTATGCATCTACACACAGGCTTTATTATTGATCTGCAGTTGATTGATTATTCAATCCCTCAAACCATCACAATAAGAAGCATGCACACATTGCACCAAAATATTTAAAATCAGGGTTTTGCATGGGCCAAGTCCCCCAGCACTTCATCACACCCAAAACTTAAAAAAATCCCAACAGCAAAATTCTACAACAGTAGGAGAAAAGACTAATTCCCTCACCCACTGTCTCCCTTTCATGCCAAAAACACATACTGCTCTGTCTCTTAGCAGTGTGAGTGAACCAAACATACGCATTCATTTAAACTGTTGGACACACACTGTTGAACTTCATTCATCAAACTAAATACATCTGAGGGAATGAAGCAAAAATTATCCATTGAATAGGTACAGCTGTGTTAACTGACAGTCTCCCTATATGCACAATATATTCAAATACACACACATGCACACACCCATGCACGCACGCACGCACACACACACACACACACACACACACACACACACACACACACCACACACATACACACACACACAAACACACACACTTCTATATTAAAAACTGAAACAAAAACAGAAATTTTACCAAGCGACATGCCACTGTATTTACAGAATGTAAGTATGTTTAACGTACATACACAGAACTTTCTTAGACATAAAATAACACCATTAATAAGCTCCTTTTAAATCCCAAATTTCAGATCAATAATTGAATTAATACTCTGTAAACCTTTTTATGAACTTCATACATTCATGTACAATAATAAAACTGTTTTAAAATACATGTTATAACACAGACTCAATAAGGTTCAAAAACATATTTTTCTTATACTAGGATGGACCACACACAGTTTGGTGCATAGGTTTCATACTTTAATACTAGGCTATTTATCTGGAGGACTTATGCTGCCATCAATTAGTCAAAACTAATTAAAGAAGAATACAACTTGTTGATTACTATTAAATTAAGCCAGCTTTCTAATATTCAAATGGTAGTAAGTAGCTCTGAGCAAACACTGTTACTTGGATGGATAGCAAAGAATTTGGTTCATAGGTTAATACTATCTAATCCGGTGAACTATTTGTAGTCTAGCCACAAAATTCTAACTAGAATTTTCCAAGACTTAAATTAAAATCAGAGCTAATCAGAATGAAGTAGATTATGCCTAGTTTCAACCTTTCCATAAAGTCTTGAGAGGCCAGACCAGGGAGGTGTATTTATAATCATCCAGCCAATCAACTAGGCTATGCTTAAAAATGGCCAGGGATCTACTGTACTTTACATCCAAGATAAGTCCATTCAAGAAAAGGGATTTTCTGTGACAGATATCTGTCTCACCAGTAGGCCCTATTTATGTTTTGGTGACAATGCAGATCTTAGGAGCAGGTGTCTGGGGTTTTATTCAATTTGTGGATGAGTAGAGGGTCATATAGTACCAGATTATTTGATGCTCTGTTTTCTAGACAGAGGTCCCCTCTCAGAAGCCAATAGAAATTGGAAAGACAAAGCACTTTAAGGTGGTCACAGTAGCTCAAGGAGGACATGCCCTTACTTGATCTAGTAAAGAAACACTGTGGTCTCTTGAGCTGGCTAATACATCTAAAGAAATACATACAAAAGGGGTCATTATACTATATTACTGACCCAATAAGATAGGAGTAGCAGGAGATGATGACTCCTTTGGATCCAGAAGATATATCTTTGGTGATTATTCTGGCTATATAAAAGGATTTCCTAACAACAGTGGATATATGGTGGTCAAAGGACAGTTCATTGCCTATGAAAGTGCCCAAATCCCTAATGAGGGGGTTAAATTTAAAGGGGGTGTCATCTGTGTGATAACAGCAGGATGCACAGGTTTGTCAAAGTACACACTGTTACATTTTTTGGCATTTAATTTGAGTCCATGATCCAAAGACCTCTTGTTAGTGTGTATTAGTCCCTGCCTGAGAATTTGGAGGTCATTTGGGGAAGTTCTGACAGCTTCAAGTTTGCGATCATCAATAAGCATTGTCAGACACAAGCCTTTGGTGTCAGTCTTGACATCAGAGATATAGGTATCGAGGTGGAGTGTTCACAAGACTGATCCCTGGGGGGACACCACTGGTAACTATTCTTTTTGATGAGAGTGTATATCCAACACTCCAACCCTTTAACTCAAAACATTTTCAAGAAGTATCTCTGCTTTCATTTCCTTAACTCTAAAGTCCACTCCTGCTCTTCCTCCCCAGGTTAATCAGTTGTCTCCCTACTATTTACTTCTCTCAAACTGCAACATTTCTCCTCTGGTCAGTATCTCTAGAATTGTATTATTTTCATAACAGTTAATGTGAATCCCTGAGCTTTTCTTTTCTGCAACCTTGATCATGCAAATTGATAATGCAGTCTCATCACCTACATCCATTCTTACATTCATACCACTAGATTTCACACATTTTAATATGGATCTCTGTCAACGTTTAGTTCTTGATCTCTTTCTCTTTTTGTTCTCCTAGTTCCCACTCTTTTATAACTGGCCGACCCTAACTACTTCCTCTATTGCTTTCCCCCTTTTTATCACCTTTCCTTCTTTGACAATTGCTCCTTGTCATAGTCACCCAGTGAACAGAGTATGTTGAATCTGTAATCACTTGTTGTGTCTTTCGGCTTTTCCCAGTTAGGTGTCGCCACAGCAGAACTCCAGTCTGCTAATGATTGGCAGTAGATTTTTACGTGCCAAGTTGCCGGCTCTGATGCACAACCTTCAACGAAGATACGCCCATTCATGCATGTCTCCACACAGAAGACGCTCTAGCTGAGAATTGAACAGGACAATGTCTTACTGTCAGGCGACAATGCTACCGCAGCACCACCACCGAATCTGTAATCACTATATTTCAAATACTGATTATTGTACTTACAAAGGGTCTGTTGTAATTGCTTTGTATGTTTTCTCGCACTAAATATTTTTTGTGCTTTTCTCCCCAGCACTCTGGTTGAAAAGGAGTCTTGTATGATCCATTTGGAATTTCCTGGTAATCAAAGGCAAGTAAATAAATGATAAATAAATAAACACTAATAGATTGTGTTCTGGGTAAAATATATAAACCCTTAATCTGATAGATAAAACATCATCCGCATGCATTCAAAGCCAAACAATAAAATTCTTTACTTGGAAATAAATGTGTAAGCATCTTCTTCCCAAGTAAATGTGTAGCAGTAAAAGGCTTGTTCAAGAAAGTGAAAATAAAACTTTCAAAAAGGAGACAGAAAATGGTCAGAAAATATATCTAATGCCTAAACTAGAAACTGTCTGCTTCTGGTTGGCATTATTTTTCCCTTATTATTTCTAGTTTATCAGTCCAAAATAGACTCTCAGAGTCTTTACAGGCAGTACACCTTGAGCTCTGTTTCCGAAGGTATCCTACAACAAGCAAATTAGCAATACATGTAGCTTCTGTACTTCTTTTATCATATAAATTAACAGTTAGTCCCTCTATATAAAGTCCCAAGTAGAATTTTCTGGGTTTTAGTATGAATTGTAAACGATGCCTTTTTTGTTTCTACAGTTATATTCTTCTAGTGAGAGTTTCAACAACCTACTGTATAAATAAGGCATCATCTTCAGTTCTAGTCACAACCTTTAAGCAGTAGATTGTGCAACAAAGTAAACAGTCAAGAATTAAGCGTAAGTTCTCTTTCCATGCTGCAATACATTTTTATGGTTGCAGATGTATAGTTCTTACCACTTTTATATATTTTCATTTACGTTACACTTTTACTAAAAAGGAACTACAATGCAGCTTATTCTACATTTATCTTATTACCAGTTATGTGCATCCATTTCATAATTTGCTGTTACTAATAGAGCAAGTTAATTTCTCATGTCTTTTTCTTTGAAAGAAGAATAACATTTTTGCAGATTATTACTTTTCACATCTTCTTAAAATTTGTAATGGTTATACATGTGTTTTTTTTTTTTTAAAGTGGTGTCTACATCTCTGCCTTGGCAAAAGAAAATGGACAAGGCATTTCAAGGAATTTGTACTAGATAATGCTAATTTGAAGACATACCGATGATAGCAAGGAATGATGAGCTTCTGTACAAAGTAAGAAGTGCCATACACAGGCTGAAAGAATAGAATAGAATAGAATGTAAGTAGAGATGACGTTTCATATTATGGATATGGGACTGACAACAATGGGCCATATAAGTCACAAAATAAGATGAAAGCTGCAACAAAGGCACTTACACCTCAGAATATGCTGCTGCCGAGATCATATCTAGGAATGCTAAACATGTATCACATGCCTACTGAACCTCATGATGGTAGTCCTTCCAATAAATACCTTGCAGTAGTATGACAGAAGAATGGGAACACAACTTTGTAAAATAAGGAAACATACTCACCTTCCTTGATCCATCTCTTTAGAATAGCATGGTGTGCTTCACCTTACAGAATGCGAGCTGTTCTACCACTTGGACTCCAGGGTCACTAACCACAGTTAAATGTAATTTTGCCCAAAGAATGACATTAACCCATATTCTGGTCTAGGAGGTAAGGAAATGTAATCAGTACATATCATCATTATCATCATCAGCTTCCTTTTTGTACATGGAGTTGGGGTTAAATGTTGCCATCTCTTTCTCTCATTTCAGTGCCCCTTTCCTGCTTTCTTTGACAGCCATGCTTTACTGTTTCAGGTCTTCTCTAACACAGTCCAGGCATCTCTTTACTGGATGCCTTCATTTCCTTTTGCCTTATTCCTGTCTATAAATCTTCATCACCTCATTGTCTTCTGCTTTCCTACACACGTGCCTAAACCACTGCAATGTGTTTTCCATGACCTTCCCTACATTTGTTGCTGCTTGGGTTTTTGCTCTGATGTCCTGATTCTTCATCTGTCCCACAGTGTGCATCCTACCAGTTGTGCCGGGCACCTCATTTCCATCACTTCTAAGAATTATGTTAGTCTTCTTTTCCTTTGTTCTAGTTCCCTCATAGGTAACAACTATTCTCATTTCCTCTACTTTGGTTTCTGCCTCTGAGCCTTAAATAAACTCTGGACCATTATTATTCAGGATAAATGTGTATATTTTAATTGACACCTCCAATAGATTTTCGATTAAGTCCTTCTTTACCTTCCCATCATCCTTTCTTTTCTTCATCTTCTCCTTCTAGTCTACCATGCATTGTATGTCTATAAACCTTAGTATATTTGATGTCATACATGCCTGCAATTTGTTCTTAACTTCAGAAGCTCCAACCCACTGCCCTTTTTTCTGTTTCTGTTACTATTGCCATACTACTCTTGGCCCACCTCCCTTTCAAATTAAATCACTCCATAGTTACTTCACTTTTTCCAGAAACCCCAGCCATGGAAGTTTCCACAATGCTTGTCCCAGACATAAAAAATTTAGTAAAATGAACAATTTTAAAATTAATACCATCTGGTCTATATCTAAATTGAGTATTTCAAGTTATGTGCCTGCTTCTTCATTCTTTCATAAATCTTGTCACACGTCCGTTTTAATGAGTTTTCTACTGTGTCTTGCAACCATATTCTTAGGTATTTAATTTAAATATCTCCACATCTCCTTTCCATTCTACTCTGTCTTTGGTTATAGTAGGGATCAAACCATGAATGGCTGCTTGCAAAGCATACGCTCTAACCACTACACTATTACAATACAAAATTAACAGGCTCTGCAAGGTTCAAACCCAGGACCCTGCACACCATAGCTAAAGTGATTTACCACTAAGCCATCACAGCAGTTGTCTATCCATCTCTGTTTTCTGCGTTTTACATTTGTTTGTCCTCTCTACAGATCTCCTCCCATACCTCTCAACTGGCCAGATTTTTGCAGAATGTCCAGATTTTTGTTTCACATTTTTGGTTTATTTCTCATAAAATTTGCAGTTTTCTGGCAAATCACTGGGATGATCTGAGGATTGAAGTCAGTAAATAATCACAAACATTTGAATTTCAGACTTCAAATACTTCAGAAAATGAATGTTAACTGAAACCTTATTACTCCAGCAACATTCCAAGTTTATAAGAGCAATATTTAAAATCTGTCCCTATTGTTGTGCCTATGTCCCCGCATTTTGTAAAGTTTTGTCTAGATTTCTTGCACTAACTCTCCTCCAGAATCCTCTCAGTATATCACACAACTGTCCCAAATCTCTATATTGTTCTGACATTGATACTAACACATCATCCACATATACAGTTAGCTTTTTCTCCATCCATCTCCATCTATAGCCATTTGTTGCTGACCTCCTTATCCCTTGTGTTAAGGGTTCTATGTATACAGCAAATAACAAGGGGAAAAGAGGGCAACCCTGTCTTGCCACTCATTAAATTAATTGTCTTCCTGATGTTCTTGCTCTTATTGTTATCAAGTTTATTGACCCATTTAAGCATAGTTTGATCAGATGACTCCATTGTCATGGAAAGCTCAATTTTTCCATCACTTCAAATGATACCTCCACTCTACACTATCAAATGTCTTTTCAGAATACATGAATATGAAGTCTAACTCTCTTCCACTTTCTTGTGCATCCTTTATTATCAATAATGTCCTTATAAGGTTATCTGCTGCTCTCCTTCCTTCCCACAATCCTGTTCTGGTCAGTACCCTCCAATTAAGCTAGACGCCACCCAGCCTACTAGCCAGAATATGCATAAAATATTTTGATTAAAAATGTATTTTTGTCTGTAGGAGGATGAAGCCAGTGGAACCTTTGCTTCATTATGACTAGCTGAGATAAGTCCTTCCTTCCAAGTGTTTGGGGAGGTAGTTCCCCTCATTATGTTTTTAAACATATATATATATATATATATATATATATATATATATATATATATCCATCTCTCTCTCTCTTCTTCCAGCAGTTCACACACTTCAATAAGTAGACCATCACTACCAGGCAATTTCCCTTGGCCATTCAATACCATGCATTCTTCAACTCCTCACTATCTGTTCTTATTAGTTTCCTTTTAACCTCATCTAACACTACTCCATCTGTGATCTTCCTTTCCTGCTCCTCTCTTCCACCTCCTGCATCCTGTTGATCTTCCTCTGTGTATAATGTCAGACAATATCTTCTAAACTCATCTAGAATTTCCTCTAGTGAGAACCCATCTTTCTCCTTATATCTTATGTATATTTTATATATACCCCTTTCTGCCTCCTGCTGCTTCAAATTTACTGCTAAGCCATTCATTTCTTTTGAATTTGCACTAAAATATAATCCCTGTGCAGCAATTTTTCTCCCATATTCTTTCATCATCCAATATCTAAATTATTTGTTTAACTTCCCTTCCATAACTTTCCTACTCAGATTCCCATTTCTTTCTTTCTATATCTCCATTAATTCCTCCATTATTCCTTTGTCTCTCTCTT
Organism: Protopterus annectens; assembly: GCF_019279795.1. Taxonomy (NCBI): domain Eukaryota; kingdom Metazoa; phylum Chordata; order Ceratodontiformes; family Protopteridae; genus Protopterus; species Protopterus annectens. Next base: position 1,969,847,835 of record NC_056739.1, read on the forward strand.
AACTGCTTTTGTATCAACACTTTTATTTGCATTTTATTTCTCTCCCAATCAACTGCTGTCATCTATCTTCTGCAGTAATTTGCACTATTAACAATGTAATTCATTCTTTCTCCTTCTCCCTCTCATATACTTTGGTATTCTCTAATGTCTGTCCAATTTTGCTTCCTTTTCTCCCCACAGCTTTAATCCTATCATGGCCTGATCTGTCAGGGTAATTTAGTCTATTGTTTTCTCCCCTACTAAATGCTCATGCTCTAAGGTAACACAACCTATATCCAACCTTGACCAACAATTATGTCTGTTCAATAAATATATAAACCTTTCACCATTACTCTCTCACTTTCTCTCTCTCTCTCTCTCTCTCTCTCTCTCTCTCTCTCTCTCTCTGTCTATTTTCATGCATCCAGCCATCCCACCATCTGCATATAATTTCTAAGAAAGTGTCCTTCCTTTGTTAATGTCCTGCGTCTTGGCATTCTATCTACCTCATGTGATATTCCAGTCTCTTATGGCTACTTTTATCCTGCCTGAAATTTCCCAATTTCAAAATGAAACTAGAAATCAAGTCCCAGAGACCACCAGTAAAAAACCACAGGAAACTTTATTGTTTAAAAATCAGTATTAAGCGCTTTCATCAAGTGATTGTAAGTTCAGTTTGCTCATTGTAGTCACCAAAACACTGCAGAGAAGTCTGCGAGGCATTCAGTGTCTCCTCCCTTACCCCCTCTTCTGGTTTAGAAAATTGTTCCTCTGTCCTCTTAATTGAGGACTCTGTATTATTTGTTGTTCTCTCCTTTGGTTCCACAAATGCTCAGAGCGTCTCACTGTTGCTGGCTCTAAAGGGATTTCCTTATCTTGTGCCTCTTCTGTATCTCCATGAATCTGATTGGTTGAGAAGTTATGAGAAGGGCCAACATGCTCAGCACCCTTTGGTGTAGAGTAAGCAGTTCCATTTTTGTACTCATTTTGGTCCCTAATAATTTTTTTCTCCTTTCTAGCCTTAATTTCATTGCTTACTTTATCTAAATGAAGAAAAGCATTGTCGTAAGCAGTACAATGTTGGTTAAACAACAACTTTTTGGTGAAATTAGTGTCAAGCACTGTAGTCTATTGAATGAGTCTATCCACTTGTCTTTGGTTATGCTTTATTAAAACTTCCATAAATTCAAGATCTTGTCTGTTGAATAGATCAAGTAGTTTGTTATGCAAGTCTGAGATGGGTTAGAGGCCATTGGGGAATGTGACATTTCTCAGACCCTTAGGCACTATTTTTAAAGGAATGCACTCTTTAAATAACTGATTTTGAGCTGGAGTTTGTGACACTTGAGTAGTATTTGGATATCACTGGCTAGAGTTTTAAGGTTACGCTCAAATGATATGTAAAGTTTTTTCTGGGTTATATGAAGTCATTCTCTTGCTTTCTCTCAAGTATATGTTTCTTTAACAAACTTATTCAGTGGACTTACATTCAAGGCAAATGATTATGTAACTGGGGGGCTTTGATTGGCTCTGATTAATTATATGATTAGGTGAGGAAGTATTTAAATGTGAGCATTGCATTGATTTTTTTTTTATATATTTTGATGGAGTCATGGTTACACTCGAAGAAAGTGCTTAATACTGTTTTTTTTAACAATAAAGTTTCCTGTGGTTTTTACTGGTGGTCTCTGGGACCTAGTTTCTAGCTTCATGTTGGAGTTTTTTAGGTTCTTGTTTTGTTATTTCACAATTTCAACTATCTTTCCCCTTAGTGTCAGTATTGTGATTTTTGTTGGTCGATACTCTGTAATAATAATAATTTTAATTCCCTCTATCATACCTTTGATTCCCAACAAATCTCCCTTTCCTATCTTTCAACTTTCTCTCCATCTCAAGGGGCATTAACTTTCTTATCAGCAATGCTACTCTTCTTTCTTTTTTCCTCCCATTGATGAGCTTGCCACCAGAATATTTCCTCCTCCTCTCAGATCTTCACAAATCTCTTCTGTTAAATGCATCACTTGTCGAGTCAATATCTATTCATTTGTCCTTCCATATGTGCTAACACCCTTTCTCTTTTAATTCTATTCCATTCTACATTTATATTCAATGACCTTATACTTACTGAAAAGTCTTCGATTAATCCAATGTTAATACTTTTAATTCACAAAAACAATTTACTGAATTATAGACAGTAGACAGAAAATTATTAACTATCAAGGCTTTCTAGTTTGTAACTGCCCAGTTTTATGTCAACATGTTTCTCTATACACATGAACTTCCCACTTCTCATTAGTTTTTCATTAATTTCACAATCTTGCCTCCCTTGAAATATTTACCCTTTCTTTTAGACTCTGCCATCTCTGAAAAAGTAGAAAATAACCTTTCTCCTGCACTGCTCCACCATTTCCCATCAATCTCTGCACTGCTCCACCATTTCCCATCAATCTCTGCACTGCTCCACCATTTCCCATCAATCTCGTAGCCCTCTGTTCTCTCCCTTGGTTATTTTCCTTCTCTCCCTTTCCTGTTCTGTGTTCTGCTGGCCATTACCTCTTGTGGACTCATAAAGTACCCAAGAGCCTTTTACAAATAAATTCTAAATGTACAGAGTACAGTAATCTCCACCTGATGCTTCTGTCCTCACATACCCTTATTGCTGGAGCAAAACAGCTTCTGTTCCTCCTCATTTTATATGAGTAATCCTAGTCTAAGATTACCCTCTCACTTTTTGGAAGTAGCTTTCTTACCTGGTGCCATGCATATTTCAATGTCTCGTCTTTCTGCTTATAGGTTTGAAACTGGATGATGATCAGTATCCTTCAATCTCTGGGTGCCATGAAGTTGTATAGCCTCATTCATCCCCCCCGTCCTATCCATACAACCAATAACTGCTTTACCACTTTGACAAAATCCTATATTTAAACTTCTGTGGCACCCCCAATATTTGTATCTTTTTTTTTCTCCTTACTCTGTCTTCCAGATCAGTTTACCTTTAGAAAGACAATTCACACTCGGGTGAACAGCAATTGTTCGAAAGGCTGTTTGCAAAGTTTGCAAATGCCGAACGAAAAAAGGCTCAAATGTGCAATGAGCGAATGCACAGTGACATTTGCTCATTGAACATTCGACATTATGGGGCAGACTGCACTATAATGAGGTTCAGAAAATGGTCCCTTTCCCCAATGTAGTGCTATCTCGGAGTTAGAATATTAAACTAAGGGGGTGTGGGGGGGTGCAGGGGTGCTTGGCCTCCTACTTTACACTTCTTTTTTTTTTCATTCGACATTAATGTTCGAAAAACAGTGAATCTGCTTTTTGACTTGCTGTTTTTTGAACATTAAGGACTATCGCCGTTTTCACTTTCGTGGTTACGAGTCGCTCGTATGAGCATTCGTACCACTGTGATTCAGCTTTATAAAGGTAAACCTTCCAGATCAATCAGCTTAATCTCCATGCAATCTAATATCATCTCGTCCATATCTGTTTTTGCTTTCCATTCTTCATTCTCCTCCAACATTGTTTGAAGGATATCAAAATATTCACTTAAACTTTGCTGCATTTCTTCTATTTTCTTTTCCTGCATTTTAGGATACTTTTCAGTATTTTCTTTAAATCTTTAATTTCGTGACATATGATGATCAACACAACCTTTGCTTCAGGTTTAATTTCTGCCCCTGACATTGCTGTTTTACTCTCTACTTTGCTATTTCTTGGTTGTTTCTTCTTACCTTCTTTCTTGACATTCAGTATGGCTATCAATCTTGCTGGGAGTTTATTCTATATCCTGGCACTGGTACTTTATCCCCCAATTAGAAAAAAAATATTGCATGAAGTTTGGAGAATTTGCTGTTATTTAGAGTGTTACCAGACATAAAGTCACCAGTATTGCTATTTTTTAATAAAATGTTAAGCTCCAGACAGCCCTTAGTAAAATCAGATATGTATAGATGAGTACACAAAACACCATTACAATGTTTGAGAGTGCACAACACACAGTTACAACATTTGAACGAGAGGCCTTTAAGAAGCTTTCATGAAGGACAGTTGTTACAGAACTAACAGATGGTATTTGAGACAAACTGTCTCCAGGATATTAACTAATGTACACTGTTAATAAAGAACAGAATATATGGAGAAATCATGCAGACCATTTAAGAAGGGCACACCATTTACATAGGGTAACATCCACTGTTATGTCAGGTTTACTTACATAACTATACTTTCTTTCAGCTATATGGAAAATAAGTAGGACGAGATGCAACATATACCCACGAAAGGCACATGTGCATGTAAGCATGTGCATCTTAGGCAGAAGCACCATTATACTCCTGTTAGCAGGAAGTGAACGATGCTTGCTTTGTAGCTGTGTCTTCATGTTTTCAAGTGCTAGCACTATCTTGCTATTCTGTATAAATGGCTCAGGAATTCAGATATTAAGAAGTATGCATAATTTGCTATTTTTTTTTTCTTTTTTATCATTTACACTGTTAATTAAATGAGGAGCAATTAAATTATAGGAAAATGTTCAAAGAATTTACTTAATGTGCCAATGCTTTATTTACTCTATCACTGCTTTTTTCTTTCACTCTATCACTTTATCCACAAAATAATGCAGTCTTTAAATATTGATGGTATTTTAGGACTCGTATTTACTTTCCTCTATAATGTAAACATATTCCAATTGGGTTGCATTTTTTTGTATACAGTAGAGATTGGGACCTAGGGCAGTTCAGATAATCAAACTGTTTGGATAATCAAATATAATACACACACACACACACACACACACACACACACATATATATATATATATATATATATATATATATATATATATATATATATATATATATATATATATACAGAGAGAGAGAGAGTAATAATAATAATCAAACTGTTCGGATAATCAAATATAATATATATAAAAGACATACACACCTCCAGACTGGTCATACAGTATAATGCACATGAAGCACTCCAGGTGCAGTTAACAATTGACAAGACCCCTATTCAAATCATAGCTAGCTATAGGCCTCCAGCTTTGACTCAAGATAACACTCCACCTATCTGGACCTCTTTGAATCTATCAGGATTCAACCCTTTACCCTGATCCTGGGCGACTTTAACTATCTAACCATAGATTAGAAGAAATACTCATGCCAAAACACAAATGCCCAGAGATTGCATGATTTCGTCAATGCAAATGCCTTGCACCAGTTGGTCGACATCCCCACAAGAGGTGAAAATATCTTGCACTTGGTGTTAAGCAACATCATTAACCACTGCAGCATCCCTACAGTGTCATCATCCCTGGTGAGATTCGACCACAAAGCGTTCACTTTCGAAGTCACCATCTCCACCCACCCCCCCAGCTAGGGTCAAACAAAAAAACTTCTCCTGCTGGACAGTGGAATAGGGTGCTGACTTGCTGGAACATGGGCTAAATTCCTGGCTAGGCTTGTAAGGGCCTCAGGGCCAATAGCCTAGTAACTTCCTATGATCCTATGATATAACTGAACTGGATAAAAAACTTCTAAAAATGTTTTTGATTAACATTAAACAAGAAAAATAAAACAAATATACTGTAAGTACAAAACAGCATAGCATATTATTGTAGCAGAAGCTCAAAAAACACTCACAAGCGAATATGTATAATGTTTACATATTCAGACTTTATGATTTTTCCTACATGAAAATTTTAGAGAGCTGCATTCGGATAATTGACGTTTCAGATAATCGACTCTACTGCATAATACTTCTATTTTCTCTCTCTCTCTTCTCTTTTACTATTACTGTGGGGTTTTGGTACTCCCCTGGGTTTAATCTGAAAAAGGTCCAGATGGATCTGACATCTACCCTAGTTAACAAAAAAAAAAATTAATTGCACATTTCTCCATGTGTCTGTCTATTTCCCTCTCTCTCTCTGCACACGTATAACCTCTCTTTATACACACACACACACACACACACACACACACACACACACACACACACACACACGTATATATGATTATATTACACAATATCTCTGACCCCCTATACCAGCATACACTACATTGAACACAAATGGTTAACACTCAATAAATCTAAAAAAGAAAAAAGAAAAGAAGCAGCTTTCTTGCCTGGTACCATGCAATAGCCTTATCTATATGGGTTATAATCTGCGCAGGATAGAACAGTCAGCCAGCTTCCACTGCAGCAGTGATCAATATGATGAACATCAACAATGTATGCAAAGGGCAAGCCACCCCACTGCACCCCTACTAATTATATATACCATCTCCAAGATCACAAAACAGTGGGGAAAGGAGAAAATTCAACTCCCACTATGCAGTGATCCTCAATGTAAATGCTGACATCCTGCAATGAATTAACAGTTCAATAAAACCAGCTTTCTTCCTAAATATTTGATGTACCAAATATTTGACGAAACACGCTGAACCTATATAAATAAACGGAAACACTAGAGAATCTCGACGTACTGAAATGCCGAATTTCAGTACGTCAAGATGGAATAAACGAAAGTGCAGTTACGCGAAACTGCAGTATGTCAACTACGGAAATGCCAAATCTGCTATTGTGGTTTCGTGTTCGCAACGTGCGGTGCGGTTTGTGGATTTATCTGGGGTTTTAGGTAAGTGGTCTTTGTTTAGGGGTATTGGATAGGGATGTTAGTGTGTGTGGTGGTGTTTTTTGTGTGTTTGTGTGTTTAGTGCGACCTCGGAGTTAGTATATATAAGTAGGGGTGGGGTTGCAGGGGCTTGCCCTGCTTATAGGTAGGTATGTGTGTGTGTGTGTGTGTGTGTGTGTGTGTGTGTGTGTGTGTGTGTGTGTGTGTGTGTTATGTTGTGTTTCTGTGTGTTGTTTTGTTTGTTTTAGTGTAGTTAGTTAGGTGAATGTGTGTGTGTGTGTGTGTGTGTGTGTGTGTGTGTGTGTGTGTGTGTGTGTGTGTGTGTTATGTTGTGTTTCTGTGTGTTGTTTTGTTTGTTTTAGTGTAGTTAGTTAGGTGAATGTGTGTGTGTGTGTGTGTGTGTGTGTGTGTGTGTGTGTGTGTGTGTGTGTGTGTGTGTGTGTGTGTGTGTATGGTCGTGATTGTGATATTCATGGTTTTGTGTTTTTGGATATGTGAGTGTTCGATTATTCAGTCTCGAAATACTGAAATTCAATATTTCAGTATTTCGAGGTCGTATAGTGAATCCAAATAAACGTATAGATAAACAAAACACACACACACATATGCATATATTTATAAACCCACACATACACAATGTATGTATACAGTAATGTGTATAGGCATCACCAGAACAGGTTTAACTTTCTAAGTGAACAAAATACTGTGAAATTGCATTGCATTTCTCCAAAAGCAGAATGAGGTTCTGTTACATAAGCAGTCTAAATATAATTTTTTCAAGGATATATGCTACTCTGTGTGAAAAAGTGAGTTTACATTGAAACCAAATTATGCAAATCAATGGCTGCATCAAAAGTTTCAAAAGGCCAAATATAGTTCTTCATTAATAAAAACAGAACTGATGTCAATACAGAAAATATTAAAAAAATAAATAAGGAAAGAAAGAACATTACAAAAGTACAAGCATTTAAAGCAAGTAGAAATGCACTTGTTTGTCATTAAGCTCCACAGCAAAAAAAGCAGTTAATTATCTAAGTCAGAAATCTAGCAAGCATACCAAATAAGCTGAGCAAATATGCCATAACAGAGTGATTCAACTAAACAGCCAACAAAGAAAAAGTGAAGAAGTCTGCGCACCATCATCCCCACAAATACCTGGATTTAAGACTTGGCTGCAGACATTTCCAGTGAGGAACTGTCTAGGAATTTCCATTACCTACATCTACAAAAACTGATGGGAAGTGTCAAATTGAACTAAAGTAAATGTTCTGTACCTTTCTGCAAAAAGCTTCAGGCATGACAAAAGACACTGAAGCCCCTTGTACAACAGTTTACTCTCCCTAGAAAGTAGAAGCTTCATGGTATATAATTTTTAGGCATTATTTTACATTAATGTCACTAATAAAGACCTTTAAAGACCTCATCAGGCAACATCTCAAGTAAAGTTGGCAGTGCCATGATTGCTCCCCAGGCTAGTGAAAGCGGATAACATATGCATACTAAATCTAGAGCAATTTATAATAGTTTTTCAATCTTACTCACAAACACTGGCTAATCTACAATGTATGTACTGTACCTGTGTACTATGTATGTATTCTACCTACATTCCAAAGTTCAGCTGTACACCACAAATCTATGACTTACCTTTATTTTTAAAATTAATATCTTTTTTGATTGTTCTCTCCACTGTAACTGTTTGTGCCGCATGCCACTGTAAAAACATGTCTCTTGTAATTTGTGTGTATACTGATTATGTCTAAATAACTAAATGTGTCTGTAATTTTTCTTTGTGGAGCTTTTCTCCCCAGGCCTCTGCTGAAAAAGGGCCTTTTCGGCTCAGTCAGACACCCCCGGTTAACAAATGTAAAATAAAAATAAAATAAATAAATAAATAAAATAATAAGCATTACTCAAAGCTGTTGTACTTTTCACTAAAAGCACATCTTACATTTGAGTTTATATTATTTCTGAGACCTATCCTGTCCTTTACCATCTTCATTCCTGATGTTTTTCTTCTGATAGTCTTCCAAATATCTCTTCTTACTGTAGTGTAAGTGTCTGCTCCGTAATTGGCCATTTCCTTGCTAATGTCAAAGACGTAGTTTTTACAAGTAACCTTAAGCAGGCATCACTTACTCTAAATGGACAATGATACCATACACAGAATATGAAAAGTAACATGTAGCAATAAAATGTCAATGATGCTGATAAATGCATAAGCATTTACAGTTGTGCCATTTAAGGCATTCTTTCAATTGTGACATTAAGGATAAGATGACTGACACTAGATATTTACAATTTGGCACCAACATACTTCAGTTATGACATTCCAACCACTTGTTACTACAAAACAAACTGTAGAACTACTATAAAACAAAAAATAGCCAAGGCTAAAAGGTACAAAAAAGAATTTAATGTGACAGTAAGCACTTTTGTGGGCACACATGCACCCACTTCATCAGACTGTTCAACAAAACTAATACACCACATTTAAATAGCTAACAAAATAAGCACATGACAGTCAGGTATTTAAAAAGGTCCAATGGGACTTAGAAAACAATCAAACAACATATAATTAAAATACGGCTTATAAAAAGTTTAAATACAGATCTGTATTTAAACTTTTTATAAGCCGTATTTTAATTATATGTTGTTTAACATCTACTTGTAAGCCAAGTTCTTCATTTTTTCAGATATTGCATGTTCTCTCAGTAAATAAAATGTCTCCAGTCTATTCTTACTTTATATTAGTGTTTAAACTTCAGGAGTGCTGTGGAATAGTCTGTGTTTTTAACCCACTCATACAGTTTGTTAAATTAGGGAGTAACAGAATATTGACTTGCAAAACTGGCAGTAAGGCTCGTATTTTAATGTTTTGGCTCATATTATATGGATATTTTGTCATTGTTAAGAATATCACAGTTATATATGTTAAATAGTAATGGTCCTAAAATAATTCCCTGCTGTTCATTTATCAATGTTTAACAGCTTACTTCTTCTTGTTAATTGTCAGCTATCCATTTGTTGAGATGGTTATGAAGATCGTATCTGCAAAGTCTTGTATAAATACTTTGTGGTGCACAACATCAAATTTAGATCTGAAATCCATGTATCACCTGTCTGCATCCTGCTATTTATTGATTTATGTTGTCATAAAAACGGCTGTAGTTGTTAAGTCCTCTATATCTCTTGGAAGTCATTTTGCTTGATCTGGTATATTCCAGACTCAAATAGTTCATTTTTGCACAGTTTGTCCCTGCTATCTGTCAGTCATCAGCCCCTTCCACTGCCTAGTGTCCCATCTGTTCCCAAGATTTTTTTTGGGGGGATGCAGGCTGCAGCAGTGACCATCAGCAATTCACTATCACCCCTGTTGCTCCTGCTTCCAGTTCTGCTATTACCCCCTATTTCTGGGGCCAGTGGCAGTGAGGGTACTATCGTCCAGTTGGGAGGAAAGAAGAATGGGAAAGTGGTATTCAGTAAACAGAGTGGCGTGGTACCTGCAACGTCATCCTGAGTGCAACCTGTTTTTTTACTGCTAAGACCTAACCTCCTTTCCCAACATGCTAACTACATTGATGTCAGGTTGACCCTTCTAGGCAGCTCTTCTTTAAGCTTCCATTTCCATCAGTGTTATACAGAAATTCTCAGCACATTTTTGACCCATCCAGTATAGGCACACCTATCCTCCCTGCACCTTACCTTCTGGATAAACCTTTCCCTAATTGTACCATTACACAAGATAGTAACAGACACTACACACACAAAAACAAACAAACAGAGAAACACACACAATTAAATCTGTCCCCTTACCTAGCCATTACTCTGTCTCTAAATTGCAATCACTTGCACATACACTCCCATCTCTAATAACTACGACCTTACCTCTTTCAACAAAATGCAAATTCAGCAACATGGATATTCACATAACAGATGTTCGGTTAAATCACTAAGCACTTCATTTGGATGAGCAATTGAGTATTTGGCCAGGTAAACTGTTGCTGTCTATATACATATAATGGAGAATTAGGGTGACTTTTTTAACCTGATATAAACACAGGACTGCATAATAAAATTTTTGCAGACAGAACACAAACTGGATACTCCTTTACTCCTTCAACTAGAGGTGATGCAGTCTAATAGTGAATAAGCAGACAGCACTAACAATTTAATGTAAAATGTACAGCATTCTGCCTTCATGGGGTAGTTTAGAAATAAAGTGCAAACCAAGAGGAGGTTCTTCAGAGAAAACTGAGAAATAACAAGTTGTAAAAGTTATATGGACTTCTTAACTCTACCATGTTACACAGTACGATCGATTGACAAAAATCAGTGGAATTTTGTTTTCAACCATAATACAGTTATGACAGTAATTAGTAGTATGTTTAAATGCAAAAACCAAAACAAATCACAACTTTTCAACACAATTTCCAATACAAGTTTAAGAGTCTGAAACAGGTCATATAAATAAAGTTGCACAATCAACATGAAAGAGCTAATCAGAAGAATCAAAAGTACAGTAAAACAGCAAACTGGGTGGAAATTAATACAGCTGAAATTCAATATATACCATGTCAGGACTGTGTTAACTGTAATATATACACATATGAAAAACAAAGATATGTTGCAAAGGTCTAGCAGATTTCAGGTACCGTATTTCATCATCTCAAACAGTAACTTGGGACATAAAATAAGCCACAGTAACGTACCTTTTATGAAAAAGGACACTATTCCTGTATCTGTATTTCCTTGCATAACTATCACGTTTACATAACAGCTCTTGCCTAGTAAGATCCTGTGAACATCTCCAGTGCTTTGCTATAGCCAAAGTTACACATGCAGAGGCCTGTCATAACCAGAGTCTTTGTGGGTTCCTGAAGCTGCTTGTGACTGAACCCCTTTTTAGGTTCCAGATCTGGAAACGTTAAGGCACATTCTAATTTAGACACTGGGTGGACCATTCTGAGACCCTTTTCCATGCACATTGTATTGGGAAGCATTGGCAAATTTGTGTAGAAGGTTTACTGGGAAGGTGTCACAGGCAGCATACCTGGTTGCTGAAAGAAAACTTGACACAATGAACTTGTGCAGGCATTCATTAACCACCTGCTGCCACAAATGGCCAGACCCCATCAGTTGCAGAATGCAACTTAAAGAATTAAGCATATCTATGGTAACAGACATAAGGAAAGGACTGTTCTAATTTATGCAGAAGGTTCTGTGTCCAGTAAATCTTTTATTTGAGCCACCCAATCAGGAGTAAAAACTCAATGCCATTTTGAGGCTTTAATTAATTTTAGATATAAGAGCAAATGATTAGAACCATAGGTGATCTTAAATCACTGTAATAATGGGCATCCTGAAGTGTTCGTCAAGATGTGCGGAATGGAAGCTATGGTAGTGTTGTGAAGCTGAAAGTATTGCCAGAAGCAACAACCACCTGAATGAGACCTCTTTTGTAGATAATCCAAAGCTCTTTATAAGAGCCCATCCATTGATTGCTAGAGCCTATAAACATTTCCCTTCCCCACTGAGGCCAGCAGCATTTATTGTCTCCTATATTTATGGCAAGAGTATTTTAATATTGGAATGCCAATAATTAATAGATCTGAAAGATTTAACAGTCTCTTACGTTTTCCTACTGATGTCAGTGGCATTTAACGTGTTTCCATACTAGAATTCTAACACATAGCAACTTTGAGAGGTTTAATTGTCTCTCAAGTTTTGTCAGGGCAAATTTCGCAGAATTATGTACATGGCTCCGTAATAACAAACTCAAAAAATAAATAAATAATGTAATGCTTTTCTCTACCCCTCAAAAACCTGTCTCCTGTCCATCTCTTATCCTTAATAACAATAAAGGTAATTGTATCCTGCATGTTTCACAACAAAATTACCCAGAGCGTACACTTGACCCATCACTCAACTTTTCTCTCCATACCGATAATATTGTTGCTAAGGTGTCATCCCAACTTAAACTATTCTATTGTACCTCCCACCTTCTTTTAACTACATCATAAGTAGCCATAGCCAAAAGTTTCCTAATCCCAAAATTAGAATATGCCTTTCATCTCCTCAGTCTACATTCATCCTAAAATATACAGTATTTACCAACCACTGAAAAAATTGCAGATTTGTACTTCTTTTGGATATCAACACATATCATTGCGACCTCTAAAAAAGTCACAGTAGTTAACTCATCACAAAGAGAGCTAATTTTATATTAAAAATTCTACAACTCAGTTACTGTCCTCTACTAAAATAAACAACTCCCAACCAGAAAACCAGTCAAGATGATTTCCTTCCTTTGGTCAGACCAAAATTCAAGAATGCTATAGGTGAAATAGCTTTCTCTATACTATGGTCAGCACTATGGTGAACATTTACACAATGAAGCTAAGTACACTTGCTTTCATGAAGCTGCTTAAAATAGTATGCAATTCTTCCTCTGTGCATACATTCTTGGTGTACCTTATTAATTCTTACTGTGTTCAATAATGTATATGTGTAAATATCTATATACAAAATAATGCACTTTGAGCAACAAATGTGTTGTGTAAAGTTTATTAGGCTCCTCAGTATTAGATACATGATACCCATTGCATTGTCTGAGTACACCACCATTTTTTCTTTGTTTTTGTTTTACCACTAAATGTACCAAGGTTGTAACTGAAAAGAGTCAATAAAACGTCTCATTTACCTGATTAACAAATAGCAAATAAAATTAAATAAATACGTAATTAAATTGTAATGCTAAGATACATTTGTATCTTCATCTATGTACTGTTGCTCATAGCTTTGATTTTGTACTTTTCCAGTTATTTAGGTACATCAGAGCTCCAAGACACATAAGCACCTGCACAATGTAAGGTCTGCTTCTCTATTACCACTATTCAATCTGCCTACAATTTCTACACTGGGAATAAAGTAGAGGTGGTGGGTTATACTTATACTGGGTTTTGTGCTTTGAAGTCTTCACAGGTAATGTCCTAACCAGTTCCAACACTGTGAATATTCCACTACCTGATGCTGGAGATGAGTCTGATTATGACTATGATGCCTGTGAACAGCTGGCATGGTCATCGAGCATGGTGTCAGTATTGAATATAGGGAGAGTACAAATCAAATCACCTAGCCAGGCCATGGAAATCGCCTCTGTGCCTGTAGACACCATGCAAGACACACAGAGTTCAAACAAAGGACAGGTTGGTGCTGACACGGGTCTACCTGATAACACCGACATGCCAAAACACAGACAACGAAATAACTGACACGAAAAAAACAAAAATAAAAGTTCAAAAACACGAAGCGTCACATGCCCGACAAACCAAAATCACGAAATCAACAAAACAAATACCTTTCCCGAAAAACACACACACAACACAAGCACACCAAAAACCTTACAAACCTACACTAAACCTTACATACACAACTATCTATGCACTAACCTTAACCCAAACCCTAACCCTAAGGTCCGTCACTATCGCACACTTACCTGACCCACACCCTGACCCTAATGTCCATCCCTATCGCACACATACCTTAACATGTCAGTGTTCTCAGCGTCGGAATTCTCAACTGCTGGTCTTCTCCGTTGTCGATCTTCCGGTGTCGGTGTTCTCATTGTCAGCGATCTGCAATTCTGCCATTTTCAGGTAGACTCGCTGACAGATGCAGTCTAGAAAATGCATGGCCCCCTGTCTGCCACAAGCTCAACAGGTTGTGGGATGATGATTTGGGCATGTGTACTGTTTGCCATAGATACTATGGGTATTGACCACTCCAAAAACTAGTTGTTTCAATGTCTGCAATCCAAAAAAAAGTGCACTACCATCATAGAGACAAAGGCTAGAAACACCTTGGTCTTTGTGTAGATGGTCTGTGTATTACAGGGTAGGCTTGATGAGTTATGGGAGTGCACATCCCATATATGTCACATTCTTGGCATATTCCTTCATCTATGATGAAACACAAAACCTCCATTGCTCCCAGGACAAGTGCCAGGAATGCATCATATAGCTGATCTACCTCTGTTTCTAGAGAAGGTGGCAATTGTGTACATGGGACACCTAGGTTACAGTTCCACAAAGACAGCACTTCCATAATGGTACCAAGTGTGGAGGTGCATATGGCTAGAAGAGGCACCTGAGGATGTTATACTCATGCCAGTGCCATGTCTTCTACAAGACACTGCGCATGGTCATGCAGCACACCTACCTCAAGCCATGGGCTTGTTACTACTTATGAGATTCCTGGGAGTGGCAGCTCATGTGGACAGTGGTATGAACAGGATGCCTGCTCAGCTTCTGTGGGTGCCCCACATCTATCTGTAAAACCAAGCTACAGTGTCACAACATCTACTGAGGCTGTGTTACAGCATACTGTCAAACAAATCATGTCACTCACATGCACACACACACACACGTGCACACATGCGTGCGTGTGCGCGCGTATACACACACACACACACACACACACACACACACATACTGATATTGGCTCTTCCCAGATCATTTATTCTTCCCTTCACTCCCTTTTCATACACTGCACAACGTTCTTTTCAGTTACTACAGCAATCACACATTTCTCTGTGGAAGACATTGCACACTTGTGTTCATCCCCCACTTGTGCAAATTATAGTAATTGTACCCTACAATTTTATCTATTTACTTTGGTTGCCTACGTCTGATGCACAATGTAGCCAGTTTATGCATGGGTAAGCAGAGTCTTGTTGTAGGTTAGTATGCATCACATTTACTGTAGTGTACATACTTTATTAAGGCCCAAAGCAATGTGCCATTTGTAGCCTCTTTACCAGTGCCATCACACACTGCACTGACCTCCTTCTAGCATGGTCATCCCCTGCACCTTGATCCTCCACTGACTCCTCATCTGGTTCTCCCTTTACTGCCTGGTGCACTGGAAGATGTTCCTCCTGCATACAGACTCCCTGATGAAACTAATTCCTCAATATTATGCTGCATAGCATCGCACATACTGAAAATATCTTGGCAGATGTGATAGGGTCACACTGCAGGGTATCACCAGTTACATTCAGGCAGCAAAGGCATGCCTTTATCAGCCCAAACACACACACTCCTCAATGACTATGGTTTGTTATAGGGCATAATTATATCCCTTGTCTGACACAGTCTGTGGGTTTTCAATAGGTGACATCAACATTGTAGCTATACCTTGTGCATTACAGACAACCTAGCACTGATGGAATTGTAACCTTTACCAATCACGTACCTTCTTACCAGCTCACAAAAAGGGGCCATTATTTCAATGTGGGTGCAGTCTATGGCCCTGAACACCTAAGGTAAATGGTCTCTATCACAGCCACCCTACTTGGTGTTGGCTCTCTTGAGGGTCATGGGAGCCACTGATTGCACATACATTACTGTCAAGACCTCACCTAATTTACAGGGTGTCAGATACATCAATAGGAAGGGCTTCTACTCCCACAACTGCCAGGTGATTTTCAGTGCCTGGTATAATTTATAACTGCATGCTATCCAGGAAGTTCCCATTATTTTCATATATGTGCAATTCTCTCAAAGCCAGTGTCCATGATGTGAGGAAACAGCAGCAGAGAACCATCCGAATAGGGACCACCATACCTGATGCATCAGCAGTAGGTGAAGAGCAGGACAGCTAGTCAAAAGATGCAAAGGCAGCAATGATGCCTCACATTTCATGTAGAGTGACATTTCACAGGGTCATCTTCTTGGAAGGTACACACATAGGCAACTACAGAACCCATTATATTATATGCAGTTACCTTGAAATCGAGAATCAGGCTACAGATAATGGTGTTACCATTATATGTTGCAGAGGATGCTGGATATGGATTGGAAGAATGAAGGATGATACCTATTTGTAAACACCACATGATGAAAGAGATGGTACATAATATTGTGCATGACAGAGGCACAGAAGATGGTGCCTAGAAACATCATGAGGGGAAATTTCACTTGAGACATGGAGCCATATATGTTAGTGTGTACAATGCTGCATAACATGGTTGTGAGGAAACAGCTTCAGTGGCAGGGAACCATCTCAACAGGCATGCAACACTTGTTGGAGTAGCAAACAAGGAGAACAGCAGCCAATCAGAGGAGGAATAGGCAGCAGCAGTACCCCAGGAATAGGTAGAAGTAGTATCCCAGGAAAAGGCAACAGCAGCACCCCATATGAATCAGAGGCAAATGCAACAAATCATGACACTTACAAAGAGGAGACTTTTGGCTCACATCTGTGAGTCATGACACAGACAGTCCAGAGTAAAATGACGAATGCATCATTCCACCCAGGCTATGCAATACAGCAAATGGACTAGCCATGTTATGCATAAGATATTACCATACCCACTCATGATAGGACAGGGCATAGTCACCATCATGTGCATAGGTTGAGGGAAGCAATGAAAGATGACTGCAGCACCATCATATCAGACAGAGTCACAAGGGGGGGATGTGGTAGTCAAACAATCTGGTACTAGAATGAGGAAGTCAGGGATTATATTCTCCAGTGGTGAGGTGGAGGGACCATGTCAAAAATCCTAGCAATGTATACAGCAGTCTCAGGGTTTATGTTGTCCATGGCAGGAATGGTGTAGAACTTTGACTGAATGCAAGTACACCATGACAGCATGCTCCATGGCAGCAGCCACTGGATGTACAGCATCTATTACCAATACAGTGGTCACATGTAGGCATGGTGCTCTGTCTGTTCACAAGAGATGCTGATGGTGTAGAACTACTGGACCAGGAGTGTGCAGTTTGGTAAAAACACCCAAAGGTGTAGATCCTTTAAAATACTGACGTCCACATATTTATGTTCAGCCATGCCTGGGTACCAAGTGTGGTGGCCTCTTGGTCTCCATGGCCAGGTCCCCAGAACAGTTTATGTCACTGTGGCATGTCTGGTCTATGACTGGCCATCCCATATTCAGACCCTTCCCAGGCCATGGATCTCAGGGCCTGCAGAAGCAGACCAGGTAAGAGTTATCATCTGCCTCATGCAGACACTAGTGGATGCCATGTTAATCACTAATGACCTGAACAGTATAATCAGCCCTTGTCTCTATAACTCCATGACAATGTGCAAGGACTGGATGTCATTCTGCAGACCACATAGTACAATCACCATCTCCACAATGTTGATTAGCAGCTGTATGTGCCTGCATTAATGACTTTCCCATCCACTGATTAGTGTGTTGCACTCAGGTCAGTCATATCTCCCCCTGTTTGTTTACACACATGCCAGAAGCAATGTAGCTCACAGATGCCATCTAGGTTTGGTACTACTGTGTAGCCTGGATGGGGCTCACATTTATAGGATGTAGGCCAAACATTGGAGAGCCTGGGGATTTGGCCTGTCCTTGCACATGCTCTTCATATGTATGAGATGTGCACAAGCCCTCCAATGTTAATGTCCTTGATAGTACCACTGTGCCACCAAACTGTACCATGTGTACATTACCATCATCATAAAAAAAGTCACCAGCTGGCATCAGGCATGTGCTATCCTCTTGTGATGGACCCCCACCAACAGGACCTATATAAGCATAAACAGGATAGACTTGTGGTAGCATTGTAATAAATGACCCCCCCCCCACAACAGGCAACAGGCATACTGTTATGTGACAGAATCTGGGAATACCATATGGAGAACTACATACCTTGTTGAGCATGACCCTTCTGTCACATTGGGGAGGTACCTGGAAGACAGATATTCAGAAACCTCTTTCTGGGTAAGCTCTGCCTCACATGCAGTGCACTATGCAATATGACAGTGTAACAGTTAATACTGACCTGATGTAGCCAATAGAAATACTCATTCAGCCATCACCAACCAAGCTCCAACATTCAGGTCACCAATAAAGATTAGAGACTGCACCCTATCACCTGATAGTGATAACAGGAACTCCTGCTTCTATGAGCTTCTTCTGTGTTGGTGGTCCATCGCCTGTGGTGAGCATATCCTTGTCAATATCTGCTGCCTTTTTCATGGCATGTGATATCATATCGGTTAGCCTTCATCAAATCTGATGTTTATTTCTATTATGCCACCCACAGCACTGATGTCCTATACCAATCCCTGTCATATCTGCTTCTAACAAGGCTTGTCACCATTACCTTTGGTCAGAATGCATGTGCCATGTGTGTACATGAGCTGCAGTAACATGTCAGTCAGATGGGTGGAGAAATTTTCCAGTCATTGTATCTGTTGTGAACCCATAGCAAGATGTGTACACCTGTAGGTAACACGTCAGTGTGTGTGTGTGTGTGTGTGTGTGTGTCTGTGTGTGTGTCTGTGTGTGTGTGCGTGTGTGCTCACGCATGCGTGCGTGCACCTGGCTGTTTGTGTATGTTTTATAAAAATCAATGCTGCCCCCAACTTCATAAGGTGCTGTTGTTAAACAAGAAATATCTTTATTGAATTATCACTTATGACACAGGCAATCATACATTTATATATATATATATATATATATATATATATATATATATATATATATATATAAATGAAAACAAACTATATTGACTTATTTTTAGTTGCAAACATTATAAATCCCTTATAATCTATGCAGTCATTGTCAGACCAACATTTCATAACTCATTCAATTCCTGACTTCTCTTAAACCTCATTCCTCCTCTAAAACATTATTCTCTGCATGTATTGTTCCCACAATTTCTATTTTTTTCTCCTAGTCCCTCTCTAAAGATCCCATTTCCAGTTATTTTATCATTTCTACTATATTCATTACTTCTAATACAGTTGGTTTACATTTGATTTCCATTTTCTAATAACTGATTTTTTTTTGGCAAGCCACCAGAATTAAACCCAGCAAGGCTATATTGTCTATTACCTGTTCCTTGTTGTACTATCACCCACCCTTTCCTATACATATGGCAACTTGGCATTCATTTATACATCACTGTACTGTACTGAATCCTTGTAAGACACTACACACACTGACCCTCCACAATATGCATTACCATGCCTTCCCAATGTACAGGGGCCATTGAGTTCTGCATGACATACCCTGCTGTCTTTGTTACTGTTTTGTCCCCCAACCACAGCCTGAGATGACAGTGTCACATCAATGTGGTTTGTTCCTATTCCCATATACAACAGTTCCTCTATGTAAATACAAATAAAGAAAATGGCGGTGTCTTCTCAAAACAATAAAATCACCTCTAGTTAGTGCTTTCGTCTCAACTCTACAGAGACTTCTTCAGACTGAGGTTAACGTCTACAAAATTCCTTTTTTAAGGCTTCAGTTGTCACATGGTTTAAACTCATCACATGATACATTCACTTTACAATGTCACTTCCTCTTCCTTCCAACTTCCAAAAAGCTAACTTTGTGAAAATACTACAAAAAAGTTAAGAAAAATATTTAAAAATACACTCAGGAAATACTTAATGCATTTCCTAAAATACTTAATCCATTTGAAAACATTTAAGAAATACACTTTCACCAACATACTACTACACTATCCCCCGGTTTCACTAATCCTCCATGCAGGACTACTCTAGTCCTGCACAGAAGCGCCAGTTTAAGAAGAGAATGGCAGTGCACCATGCATATTAAGGAAGGTGCACTGCCTGAACACCTAATGCTACACAGAGTGTGGACAAGTGTTACACGGAGCATGGACGAGTGCAGGGGGCACGGCTGAGAGCAGAGCTCGCAGAATAAACATGCCTCTGCAAAGCAGAACAGAAGAATGTGTACATAAAAGAGCAAGACCACACATAAGTGTCGGCATATCCCCATCAACAGTCCTCATGTGTTAAACAGCAACAGTACACTGAAAAAAAACACAAAGAAACCCATGTAGTAATGTTTTTAAAACTCTGAGTACAGCTAACCATAGGTGCACAGGTCTGCCCATCGCTTAGCTATGGGTAAAGCAGCATGAAAGGCTGAAGAGGATAACAAGGAAGGTACAGCAAATGAAGCAGCACAGCAACAGTGTAGTAGTCGGAGCATCCGCCTAAGGCGGAGGCATTCCCGGCTTGAGTCCCACTGCAGCACATACCATTTACCAAGTGTAATCTGTATACGAACAATTATGTACATTTTATTTCTGTAGTACCTACCAAAAAAATCAAATGTGAACTTGAGTACTGCATGAAATGCACACGTGAAGAATCAGTACCATAATGAATAAGTCAGCAATAAGCAGGCGTAAGCACAGATAAGTAGAAGTAAGCAAATGTAATCAATAGCACAGTTGTGCAAGTGCGTATGGGTGGGATGAAGCACCACCGACACAGATCAAGCAAAGGAGACGCTAACTGTGTGTAACACACTGTGACCGGAAGTCAGCAGTGATAACCTCTGCACAAACCTGCTCACAACTGCTTGAAAGTGCCCTAAGCACACCGTATCAAACGGCTGGTGTCACGAGTGGGTCTGTGTAAATTAACGGAGTCAGTCGTAGGTATTGCAAAGCATATGTGGCACACAAGTTTGGCTGGTATGCACATGAAACACAGTATCCAGCAATACCAGTCAACACTACTGGATATGTAGCTAAAGAATTAGAGATATATGTGTCTGTATGAACACCCATAACTATACAGATATATACCTCCCCTCTCTGTAGTACAAATGTATACATACATAGATAGACATAAAAATAAATATCCACAAATACAGATATACATATGCAGACACCCATACATCCACATGTCGTTATATATATATATATATATATATATATATATATATATATATATATATATACACAGCAATATGTGTATATATATATATATATATATATATATATATATGGTTCTACCTCACTTCAACGACACGCCGGAACATCGACACGAAAACCGAGAGCACCAGAAGATCGAAAGCTGAGAAGACCGACACGACGGGACCCAGAAGATCGACAGTGGAGAAGACCGACCCGACGGATGAAAGCACCGACGCCGAGGATGCCGACATGGGGAAAGGCTGTGTAAGTATGCGGTAGTGACGGACGTTAGGGTGCGAGTAAGGTAAGTGTGGATATTGACGGTCTGTGGGGATAGGGGTGGGTTAAGTGAGTTAGGGTTAGGGAGGGGTCAGGTAAGTGTGCGGTAGTGATTGTGTTTGGGTTAGGGGCGGGATAAGTGAGTTAGGGTTAGGGAGCGGGTCAGGTAAGTGTGCGGTAGTGATTGTGTTTGGGTTAGGGGCGGATAAGTGAGTTAGGGTTAGGAGCGGCCAGGTAAGTGTGTGTAGTGACGGACCTTAGGGTTAGGGTTTGGGTTAGGGTTGTAGGTAGTTGTGTATGTGAGGTTTAGTGTGGGTTTGTAGGGATTTTGGTGTGCTTGTGTTGCGTATGTGGTTTTTGGATGGGGAATGTGTTTTGTTTGTTGATTGTGGTGTGTGAAGTGTATGAGGTTTCGTGTTTGTGTACCGTCGGTTATTTCGTTGTCGGGCATGTGGAATTTCGTGTTTTTGTACTGTCGGTTATGTGGTTTCGGTGATTGCGTTGTCGGTGTTTTGGTGTTTCGGTTATGTGAGGTAGAACCATATATATATATATATATATATACACACACACACACACACACACACACACACATATATATATATATATATATATATATATATATATATATATATATATATATATATATATATATATATATATATATATATATATATGTGTGTGTGTGTGTGTGGGCGTAGATATACACAAATATATAACTATGATAAGATACAGCACCCAAGAATGACATATGTTCACAGGCTATGCCAATGGAGGTGAGGGGCCCAAGCAAGAAATGTGTAACATGTAGCATGACCAGCCCCCCCATCCGGACAGAGGAAACATGCAAACAAACCCACAAACAATGTAAACAGTCCACTGCTCTCCAGACCACAGGCAGGATACAACTGGGGGGGGGGGGACACAGTGGACCCGTGAAATCTAGTCATGGAACAGAGACAGGAGTGTCCCTTGCGGGGCACCACAGAAATTGTCATATTATGGGAGGAAGCCTGTGCAACGACATATCAAGGTGGGGTGTGTACATACATGGAATACAAGGGTAGGAAAGCCTGATGACCCATGGGTCGAGACAACGTACGAGATGGGTCTCGTGAAGTGGAGACTGGGCAGTGCGTACTGGTATGTGGAGACCTGACCAGCACCCAGAGTAAGGATGAGTGCTGTAGAGGAAGTGCGGTTGGGGGAACTATGGGTGCCTCATTATGGGTCTAGGCGTGCAGGTGTTTGCTGGAGTGGGTCCATATGGACAGCCCCAGGGATGTAAGCAATAGTGTTCATTGGGCAGAGGGGCCACCCAACAGGCAGCCACACCCACTACGAGTCCCACTGCAGCAAAGTCTATTTTACATGGCAAAGAACGGAATAACCAGATGTAGATGTATATATGTTGAGGTATGTGTGTGCGTATATCTACCCATAGCTACATGGAGATATACCTCTCCCTCTCCATAGTACAAATGTATACATACACAGACAGAATACATATAAATACCCACATATAGATATATACATATGCAGACACCCATACATCCATATGTCGTTAGAAATATATATATATATATATATATATATATATATATATATATATATATATATATATGTATACAGCAATATATAAATATATATATGCATGCATACAGTTATGTAGATATATATATATATATATATATATATATATATATATATATATATATATATATATATTTATGCGTGTGTGTGTGTAAATATACACATATATATAGCTAGGATATGACACAGCAGTTACGAATTACATATGTTCACAGGCCGTGCCAGTAGGGTGAGGGGTCCAATCAACAAACGTATAACATGTAACATCAACGCCCCCAGCTAGACCGGTGAAACATACAAACACACGATACAAGTAAACACACCACTGCTTCCCAGACTACAGGCAGGATACTACCAGTGGTAGAGACCTTCCATGTCTAATCTTGAAACAAAGACATGAATATCCCTTGCAGGACACCCAAAAATTCAATGATTTTAGGGTTTCCAGCCATTACACCAATGTCCAATGGCAGACCACGCATGTACCCGGTCTACAAGGTAGGGGAAGTTTGATGATCCATGGGGCGAGACAACATATATGATGGGTCTTGAGAAGTGGGGAGTGGGTAGTGTGTACCGGTGTGGCCAGACCCGACCTGCACCCGGAGTAAGGAAGAGTGCCGAAGTGGATGTGCAGTATGGGAACTATGGGTATGTAATTATGATCCTAGCTGTGCAGGTGTTGGCTGGAGTGGTTCTATGTAGACCGCACCAGGGATGTAAGCAATAGTGCGCATTGGGCAGAGCCAATGTAAGCTGGACTAATTGGCATCACAAGGTAGTATTGCTGTCCAGACCTCACAACTGTCCCTGCTATACACTCCAATATTAGCTCTGTCCCTCTCAGTCCCCCTGAAAACTGGTGAGTGCTGAAGAAAAGGTGGTGAATTGCCCTTAATAAATAATGATAGTAATACAGAGTTATAAATATTTCACGTCAGAAATCCTATATAAATCCACATTCACTTATTCTGCAAATGTTTTAGGTTAATACTACAAATATATAGAAAATGCCCCTGATTGTCCCTGATTATGTGAGGAATTGTCCCTGATTCTGTTGAGGTTTCCTCCGATCGGTTGAGAGCTATGTTGCTGTCCTCACCCCCACCCAGTGGTGTGATTGTCCAGACCTACCCCCAAATGCAGGGTATATATACAGCTGCTGCTGTAGAAGAAATGTCCAGCTGTGGACCTTTCCATCAGCCATCTTGCACAACCCTGGACATGTCCCCTACTATAAGCCCCTCTGTGAGGCCCAGTAACACCACATACTTATCGACCCCTTTTGCATTCATAGTAATGTCCACAGTCACAAGTAGGTGATACCCTCCACACAACTATATTGGCATAATCTGGAACCCCCAACCCATGTGTATTACCGCAGCTGTCCCAGACTACACATGTAAAAACACATGAAGGGAAATCCCAAGGACACTTGGATTACCACCTGATGAAGTCCGTCACCACCCAACACTCCAGATCCCTACACCAACTACTGACACTGACACCTCCTGTCCTGCCTCGCATACATATCCCAACACCCTGTGAACCTGCACTACCACACCCCCACCAATCAGTTGAACTACTATACAGTTAAAATGACCCCCCTCCACCTACCCGCCTACACCTCAACTATTCCCATCTACTCTACAACACAGGTATGGCATATGTAAACCTACCTCGAATATCTGAGTGTAGCCTAAGCAGAAATGCTAAACCATAATTCCACTTAGCCTTACACTGGCCTTCGTGAACAGTCATACCTGACATGTACACCTGACTGAAGCATGTATAAAACCTACATGTACAGGAAGTAGCACGGGGGTATGCGGCAGCCAGCGGGAGTACGCCTGTGTGGGGGGTGCTACTCAGATTAAGCAAAGTAGAAGCAATGTTCTGTAACCGGAGGTTAGCAGTGCTTACCGTCGCACAAACCTATACAAACCTATGTGGCCTGCCCAGCAACATAATAAACTGCCTCTGCAAGGCTCGAACCAAGGACCCTGCACACTATAGTCACAGTAGTCACCCACTAAACCATCATACCAATACAGATGAATGAGGTATCAGCAAACTAATCTTCATCACAGGTAAATCAAAACAAAGATGTGAACTGAATCTATGTACAGTGTGAGGTGGTCTACCTTGCTACATAACATAAATATGTGAATTAGACTACTGCAGTAAGCATAGATGTGAGGTGTTACTGTAATAATGTGTAGAAGTCCCCAGGTCCCTATACAGTGTATGTGCACATGAATCACTGATACCAGACACAGAAAACCTGTAATGAAGAATATATTACTGCCATAAGGCAAATATAGTGCAAATTAACTATTAAGCAATGCTAACCACAGTACAGCTCAACTTAGTAAGAGTAAGCAATGTGTAGGGGAGCCACTCCAATCTGCCTACCGGTATACCCCTATAAGCGCTGCCACCCTTAGGTAAGCAGGTGTGCCCCTAGCTTAGCCTCTTCAAACCTGGACAATCACAGGAAAGTGCGGAGTAAATGGCTGTATATAAACCACACAGGTGGGAATACGTGCCATAAGTGGTGGTAGCTTCCTACTGCAGGCAAAATGGCTGGTGTGGGTGAAGGCATTCATGTTAGAGCACAGTGCTGGTGCATCCAGGAGTCTTAACTCATGGTATGGCTCCTGGTATAACACCATGAGGAGAGACCACTGCAGGGTAGTACCAGGGCTCACTGTATAAAACAGAGGCCTGGGAAACCCTCGCCTGTGACCTCACCAGTGCCACAGGTGTCCCCTGGGCTGTTGAGCAGATTAGGCATCACCATGCTGACTTGAAGTGATGGAGGGGGGATGTACTGGAACAGTGGATCCAGCAGTCTCAGCAGATGGCTAATGCCCCAGTATTGAGTAACTACGCATTCCACTAAGTAGTTAAGAATTGACTAGCTTGTGTATACTATGGATAGGTATGGCTACATATCACTGTAAATCTCCAACATCTGCAGAAGAGGGGGCTGTGAAACAGCAAGCCCATGATGCTAGGTTGCAAAGGCTACGTTGTGAGGCAGGTTAGACAGAAGATAGTAGAAAGCCTCACATCAATTCCCTGATGGCACAGTGTACTGTGATGTTAACTATAATTTTGTTGTCACACACAGCAGGAGTTTGAATCCCGGGAGTGCTAGTAAGCTGTATGCATAATCATACCCCACAACTGTATGTATTTTGGTACAATGTTCAGATAGAAAGCTGTATGTATAATTACACCCAACAACTGTACAGAATTGGCTAGAGTGTTCAGATAGACAGTTGTATGCATAGTCATACCCCATGACTTTTCCAGTATTCCAGCATGTACAGATAAGTGGCTCATATCACCAGCCTGGAACCCAGTCCCCTGAAAAAGCAGTGTGAGGAACTCAGAAATGTAGGCAGCTGTTAATGACACATAACAGCAAGCCAAATGTGTACATAGTCAAGAATGTGTAGGAAAGACAAACCTGTCACTGTAGCACCTCACCCAAAGTGTATGACAGCAATACACAACATATGTTGCATCAACACCTGCATCTTGTCACGGCTGTATGTAAGACACAGGTCACATATATAATAATCTATAAACATATCAGCCTACAATATAAGGCCATTGGGTATTGTAATAATACTTGTAAGGGAAATATCACCACAGTGACTAGGAATGTCGTGAAACTACAAGTATATGTCAGTTGTTAATTGAACACTCTCTCACCCCTACCATATGTGCAAAATAGCCCAATGACACTGCTCAACTGGTATGTGTACACTCCAAATATT